>NC_056741.1:565031855-565331855 GCF_019279795.1 Protopterus annectens | reverse complement strand
CATGTCGTATTGCTGCCTCTCCTCTGACTATTTCATTGTCTCAGCTTCCACTGCCTGTTGTGCTGGGAATTTCTGGCCCTGCAAGAGAGTATCCTCCTGTGATTGCTTCATATAATACTGTTTAACATTTCACACACAGTCAGTATTTTGAGTCATGTAGCAGGGTCAGACTGTAGGGCACCACTGGATGAATCCAGCCAGTGAAAGCATGCAAACATACTCTATCATGTTTCTTAGTTGTGATAGTGCATGGTTGTACTCCCTGGTGTATTTGTGTGATTTATGATGGATGTTGTAGAACAGAGCATGTGTTGTAACTTTAAGAAGCATTTCCAAGTGTGGGCACGTGCATATAAATAGAGAGCACGTGCAGGCAGCAGTGCCATTTTGAGAGAACAGCCAGAGTATTAACATGTATGAGTGCAGTAGTCGTCTGTTTATAAGTTTATCTAAGTTTAAGTTACTAAGCCTTAATCCTGATGTGTTTGTATATAATAAAGCTACTTGAACCAAACCCACAACTGTTCATCTGTTTTATCCTGACCAGACAAGCGACATGGTGTCAGAACTGGGATTGAGAGTGCAACTTCTTCAAACCATGAGGTGCAGAGTTAATGGTGATGGTATATTGAGCAGGTTGCATGATACAGTGCTTAAACAATTGAAAAAGGCCAGAAACGAACTTCAGGTAACCAGAACTCCACAAATGACTTATTTTGCAAAGAAAACAATACAAAGCATTTATAAAGCACAAAACTCATTATCAAACGAGTAGCATAAAATGTATTATTAATCAAATAAAAGGCACAAAACACATTGAGGATTAAACTAAGTGTTTGAAACCATATTTGATAAAATTATCAGAAATAATTATATGGATTCAGAGTTGCCTCCAATTTGCATAACGAGAATGTTTAAAGTAAAACGAGCACAAGAAAGATATAATAAGCACGATAAGAGGTTAAATAGGCATAACAAGTACAATAAAAGGGCAAAATAAGCATAGAAAAGCAAGATGACTGCATGTTTTTAGTGAACGACCATGTTTTGGCATGAGCTACTATTTCGCATTGACCAAAACCATTCAAGCCATAACTAGAGTTGTTTGAAGCATCTCAAAGTGTGCAAAGTGTTTGCAGAGTGTACTTTATTACACTGCAATTATTTTGAAGAGTTTACTGTGTGCAAAGTACAGTTATTTTTCAAAGTGCAGTCAAAACACAGTCATTTTGAAAAGCTTCTTGTTCTGTGTACATTTATTCGCAGAGTGTCACCATTTCTAAGTTTTTCTTACACTAAGTTTCTTGTGCTACTTACAGTTCATATGCAAAGTGCAGTCATTTCGTAGTGTTTCTTACACTGATAAGGGTGGTTTCACAAAATACAGTTATTTCAAAGTGTTCTTGTGCTATGGAGACTTATTTCGCAAAGTGCAGTTGGTTTCAAAGAGTCTGTTGTGCTATTGGGCATAGTTACAAGTTCTGGCATAAATGTCTGGCATATATATATGTGTGTGTGTGTGTGTATGTTCATATATAATTTGATGGGCCTTTACTACTGTGTGTTGATATGGCAGAGGCATTTCACAGACCCAGACCACTTGCGTTTGATCACAACTTTGCAGAGAATTTGAGAGTATTTGAGCAGGAATACATTTTCATACAAGCAGCTTTTTCTGACAAAGATGCATGTATGAGGGCATTCATTTTTGCTTAACTTAGCAGGGTCAGAAGCCATTGAAAGAGAGTGTTCATTTGTGTGTGCACCAGCAGTGTATGCAGGAGAGAGGGAAAACCACCATATTGTTGTACAGGCTGAATTAAGAGAGGACCCTGAGTGCTTAAAATGTAAAAAGAGAGGACCCTGAGTGCTTAAAATGTAAATTTAGAGAAATGTGTAACCCCCACACAAATGTTACACTGGACAGGCACCTATTTTATACAAGAGACCAAAAGCCAGGAGAAACTTTTGCAGCTTATATCATTGACTTGAGAAATAAAGCTAAAATTTGCAGGTTTGGTGATTTGAAAGACAAGTTAATAAAGGACAGGCTTGTGTGTGGTGTTAATAATGCTGCAGTGAGAAAGATTTTGCTTTGTGACAGTGATTTAAAGTTGTGCAAAGCTATAGAGGTTTGTCAAATCCATGAGCTTACAGAAAGGCACACGAGCATGCTTGCAAGTGATAAGAGCATGGTTTCAGCAGCTTCTAGAGCAAACGCAGACAGCATTCAGTACGTGGCTAACAGAAACTGGCCTAAGCACGTGGCAGTGGCAGCCCCTGCAGGTTTTCCAGGGAGGACCCATAACTTTCCAGCAAGTTCTAAGACTAGCTCAGCAAAACGGACATGCTCAGTGCAGTACAAGGGTAAGACAGCAAAACCCAAGTCAGGTTTTATTGTTAACTGTCGTAATAGTGGTGCCAATCATGGGTGAAGAAGAGAGAATTGCTTAGCATTTGGTCAGCGATGCCATAAGTGTAAAAAATGGAACCACTTTCTAAAGTTTTGCAAATCAAGCAAGAATCATTCAGTTATAAAGAAAGGTCACTCACAAAAGCAAGTTGATCATGTAGAAAGCTGCAGCCCTACTTTCTATGTAGATGGTGTATCAGTCGTCAGTGAAAAGGTTAATGCATTAGATTTGTTGGCAAAAAACAAAAGTGTTTTGTACTGTCCTGATCAATGGTAAATCCACGGAGCTTAAAGTAGACACTGGTTCAAAGTGTAATGTTTTGTCGGCAGAAACATTTTCTAGAGTAAGAGCTGGTGAGCAACTTAATTGGGCTAATTGTGTGAACCTTGTTGCTTATGGAGGTGAAGAGATTCAAACCAAAGGCTCAGTAATGCTTTCATGCTATTCGGCTAGAAACAGTTGCAGCTTGCAATTCTATGTAGTCAGATGACCTGTACAGTAATTATTCGGTCTCAGAGACAGCTTAAGAATGAAGCTGCTTTCTTTTACCAAAGAAGTCCATCATGTAAACACATGTCCTAGTTCCAGCTTCACCAATGTTATTTTTCCAGAGTATGCTGATGTTTTTAATGACAGGCTACACAAACTTCCAGTTGTGTATTCCATGAAAGTCGACCCAGTGGTCAGACCAGCGAGGAGAGTTCCGATAGCTATGCAGGACAAAATCAAGGTCCAGTTACATAAGATGGTACAGCAAGGTGTGATTTGTCCAGTAATGGAACCAACTGAGTGGGTGTCTTCCAAGGTAGTTGCTCATAAGAAAAGCTCAGATGAAATCAGAATATGTATTGACCCTAGAGACTTGAACAAAGCATTAAAGAGACCCCCATCATCCTATGCATACAGTCGAGGTTGCTACCCTCATCCCAAATGCCACTCTATTTTTTTCTGTCTTGGATGCAGAGAGTTCATTCTGGCAAGTAGTGCTTGATCACAAATCTTCATTGCTAACTACATTCAGTACCCCATTTGCTAGATACCGATTTCTCAAAATGCCTTTTGGAATAAATTCTCCTGGTGAAGTCTTTCAGCATGCAATGGAGCAAATGTTTTCAGTTCTCTGTGTGCTATAAAAGTGGATGATTTACTAGTTAGACATGATAGAGAAGCAGAGCATGACAGAAACGTCAGGAAAGTTCTAGACAAAGCGCATGAAGTGAACTTGAAGCTCAATCCTCTGAAATGTAAATTCAGGCTACCAGAAGTTACTTATGTAGGTCATTTATTTACCAGTACAGGCTTACAACCAGACCCTTCCAAACAAGTAGCCACTCTTGAGATGCCAGCTCCAGACAATGTCAAGCCCTACAGCATAAATAAAATAAATTTTGATATACATGATGTAACAAATATGACAAGTACCAAAATGTGAGGGAATATATGACTTTATACTCACCTTTTTAGTATTGTACTTTTTAATAACCTTCTTCTTTATTTTAAATACTTATTATTTTATTTGTTATACAATTTGATATTTCATTTTGTGCTATGCTGGAGCTTTTCTCCCCGGGCCTTTACTGAAAATAGAAATATATCCAGTTGGACTAGCCCGGTCAACAAATGTAAAATAAATAAAATAAAATAAAATAAAATTTCCTTGTTATGGTTAACTATTTGGGCAAGCTTATACCTGACTTCAGTGAGTTATCAGCACCTTTAAGAGAGCTGACATGCCAGAATGTTGAATGGCCATGGTTGGAACAGAACCAGAGAGCATTTGATAACCTCAAACAGAAAATTGCCAGTCCAACTACATTGCGATACCATGATGTTCACAAACCAGTAATTCTTTCCTGTGATGCTTCAAAGTTCGGTCTTGGTGCTGGTATTCTTCTAGAGGGCAGACCAATTACCTATACATCTAGAACTCTTACCCACACTGAAATGCAGTATGCTCAGATTGAGAAGGAACTTTTGGCGATTGTGTTCACATGTTCGAAGTTCCATAATTATATTTATATCTGAGCTATTCAGATTTAGACTAATCATCAACCTCTAGTCACTATTTTAAAGAAGCCCATGCATACAACTCCAACAAGACTACAAAAAATGATGCTCAGATTACAAAAATACAACTTCAAAATGGTCTATACAAAAGGCAAACTTCTTTATCTGGCTGATACCTTATCCAGATCACCCAGAAATATCACAGAACAGTTTGATGCAGATAATTTTGACTTAAATGTCATGGAAGTGCATCATTTTTCTACCACAAGACTTGATGAGCAAAGAGATCATACAAAGACTGATCCAATTTTGAAAAAGCTCAACCACTTCATCAATGTTGGATGGTCGTCAGAGCAATCTTGTGTACCAGTGCAACCGTATTTTCCTTATAGAGATGAGATGCTGATGGAAGATGGTATCATTTTAATAGGTCCTAAAGTAGTTGTTCCTACTTCCTTAAAACATGAATACATCCAGATTTTGTATCGTGGCCACCCAGGTTCTGAAGCTACCAAAAGAAGGTAGAGTGGACTAGTAGTTTGGCTGCCTCTGTCAAAAGACAGTGATACTGTGCTTTCATCTTGTTCAGTATGCAATAGTACTAAACTGCATTTGCAAAAAGAGCCACTTCAGCTAAGCCACATTCCTAAACTACCTTGATCAACAGTAGCCACTGACATATATGAATCAGCATTACTTAGTGTTGGCAGACTCTTACTCGAACTGGTTTGAGATCGATTTGCTACCTAACCTAATGTCTAGTACTGTTATTACTAAGTCGAAATATCATTTCTCAGTCCATGGTAGCCCACACAAAGTTACTTCTAACAATAGTACCCAGTTTACCAGTCAATTATTTCAGAAATTTGCAAAAGAGTGGGACTTTATCCATATTACTCGCAGTCCAGAATACCCACAAACGACCTGGCTGAATATGCAGTACATAGGCTTATAGGTAGGTACTAGGTTATCGGCCCAAGGGCCTACGTAAGCCTAGCCAACAAGGTTCCCTGGCTTACACCACCCAAGAAAGTTATTTTCCTGTGGCACTGTTGAGCAGAGACACAGAAGTGATCCCCTGGGAGTATTTCCTATTTCCCATCCACTGATCAAGATTTTTCTTGGAGTGTGCTAATGAAGAACTTTACCTGACATAGATGGGTAGCCTGTTCCAGAGTATGGGAAGTCTCTGGGACAGGAATCTATCCCTCCAGCATGTCCTGTTTATTGTGGTGACAAGGTTTAGGTCCCTAGAGCGTGTAGCTTGGAGGGATTGGGATTTCTTTAGGTGTAGCATGTCCAACAGCTCTGGGTTTGACATAGGTTTATATGTTAGGCAAAGATCACCTCAGAGTAGGAGATATGCTTTGGAGTAAAGCTGGAGTTTTTTGAGATGGTCAGTGTAGGGCATTTGTTTGAGGCCAGTAATCCTCTTTGTGAGGTACTTCTGTGGCTTTTCCAGCTGCTGCAGATGTCTTGTGAGGTACATTCCAAAAGGGGCTTTGTACTCTATAATGGGTCTAATGAGTGTCGAGTAGAGAGGAACAATGACCTCTTTTTTCCTGGATGAGAACCCTTTTATGATGAGGTGTGCCATGTAGAAGGACTTCCTGACTACTGTGGCGATGTGACTATCAAAGGAGAGACTACTGTCCACCTGGGTCCCAAGGTTTCTTATCACACATTTGGTGTTAAGTAGATTGGTGCCTATGTGGTAGTTCATGGGTACAGAGTTTTTACCAAAGGGGATGACACTGCACTTTTTGGCATTGAGCTTGAGGCCATGGCTCTGACACCAGGCATCTGTCTCAGTAAGGCCCTTCTGTAGGATGTCCATACCATTTGGGGACTTGACTATGGCTCCTAGCTTGCAGTCATCTGTGAACTTCGTTAGCCTGTACTTCAGAGAAGTAGATACCAAACAGGAGAGGTCCCAGGACTGAACCCTGTGGTACACCACTTGTCACTAGTTTGAGGTCAGATTTAGAGTCTGCAACTTTTACAGTGTGGGTTCTGTCAGTGAGCAAGTTTTAAACCCATCTTGAGACATAGGGATTTATACCTAGGTTAGTGAGTTTAGCTATAATTCCAGAATGGGGGATGGTGTTGAATGCCTTGGCGAGGTCAAGATAGGCTGTGTGAACCACCTTACCCTCATCTACGGCTTTGGTGACTGCCTCAAAGAAATCGATCAGGTTCAGAAGGCATGATCTGCCTTTCACAAACCCGAACTGGGTGGGATCCAGAGTTTGGAGGTTACCAATGTCTTTGTTTATGAGTTCCATGATGATACGTTCCATGGCCTTGCAGACCAGGCTCATCAGGCTAATAGGGCGATAGTTCCCAGGATCAGTGGTGGCTCCCCCTTTGTGAAGTGGGATAACTGTTGCTGTGCACCATTCAGTGGGCACAAAGCCTGATGCGAGGCTAATATTGAACATGGTGCTTAAGTGGGGAGCCAGTTCATTCTGAAGTTCGTGTAAAATGCAGCCTGGGATGTTGTCTGGTCCCATGGATGCTGTGATTTTGGCTTTAGAGAGTGCAACTTTTACCTGCATAGTTGTGAAGTTGTGATTACAGGGACTCTGCATTCTTCCTGTATAGATATGGGCCCTTTAGGGGTTGGGGGGGGGGGTAAAGTTAGCACTGAACCTATCTGCTAGGATGCTGGCAATATCAGTTGGTTCTGTACTTTTTGTGCCATTGTGCTGTAACTCAGAGAGGATCTGGGTGTTGCCATTGAGATTTTTGACATAGCTATAGAATGCTTTGTGGTTGTCCTTAGAATTAGTGGTGACTATGTTTTCGTAGCTAGCGTTGGAGGTTCTTATAAGGGATCTCAGCTTCTTACTGAGGCTGACCAGGGAGGTCCTCCACTCATGGGATTTTACTCCCTTTTGCAACAGTTTCTTCCTTCTGTTGTACAGTTTGTTTATGGCAGGGGACCACCAGATTGGCTTCCTTTTTTGGGGGGATAGCATCCTGGTTCTGTTGTGTAAGTGCTTATAGAGGGCATTTGTGTAGGATTCAGCAGTTGTAACTGTATTGTCCATCTGCATGGGTGTCATGAAGTTCACCACTTCTGTCTTAAGAAGCATGAAATTGGCTTTGGGGATTTTTTTTTACCATGGTTTCCTTCATGGGGCATGGGAGTGGGATGTGGATATCAAAGGTAATTAGCTTATGGTCGGATTGGACAAACGAGGAGTTGACTTCAGGTGTGGAACACTGATCACTCATGTTGGTAATGACTAGGTCTAGGATATTGTTGCCCCTGGTGGGGGTGTGGCTAAGTTGATCCAGGGCATTGGAGTTTATGAATTCCAGAAAGTGTTGAGCTAAGGAGTTGGTACACGAATAGTTTTCCCAGTTAATGGTGGGATAGTTGAAGTCGCCCATTTTTAGGGTGTTTGGTTGAACCCTAATATTTTCCAGTACATCAAGAAAAGAGGAGTGGGAATCCTGGAGCATGATGGGGGATCTGTAGCAAGCTACAATTTGGATTGCAGTTTTGCCCAGAGATAGTTGCACTTGGATATCCTCGGATGCATTATGCTGAGCAACTAGTGTAGAGGTGTAGATATCCTTAATGAATATGGACACACCTCCGACTATGGTGTTTCGGTCCAGGTTACATGGCCGAAAAGTGTGGTATGAGTTATAGCCTGGTAGTGCAGGGGTGCTCCCTGGAGTCTTGAACCAGGTCTCAGTCACTGCACAGATATCGATGTTCTCCATTTTAAGGAGTGCCTCGAGTGAGTGCATTTTGAGATTTAGACTTCTAGCATTGAGTAGCATTATCCTCAGTTTTTGCTTGCCTGTTCCTGTTACAGTGGTGAATTTGTCATTTGAACCTTGCCTAAAAAAGGCACTATAGGGGCGGCAAGAGTCTTAGCCAGTATCTGGAATCCCAGGGGTGACAGATGCAGGCCATCTGTGGCAAAGCATCGTGGTCTGTCGACCATGTCTTCTCAAGCAGACAGATACTGGATCCCCTTAGAATCACACCAGAAGCTTAGCCAATTGTTGAAGTCAATCATTTTGTCCTTGTACTGCGGTATCATTCTGAGCGATGGCAGAAGGCACGCAGGGCTAGGGTCATACCTGCCTGGGCTACAAGATCGGAGAGCTCTTCCATGTCTCTTTTCATGTAGTCCAGGGAGGTACGTCTCAGGTCATTCACACCAACATGGACAATGACAGTCATATCTGTACTTGTTGTGGGGTGACCTGAGTGTGTGGGTTATGTGGCAGATCCTGGCACCTGACAGGCAGCTGACAGTAACCTTCTCCTTGTTTAGCCTGGTGAGTGGGACATCAGTGTGCCTGACTATAGAGTCACCTATGACTAGTGTGTTGGGTATGTTGTTTTGCCTTATTGGCTGTGGTTAAGTGGCACACTGAGTCTGTGGGCTATGTGTCATTTGGGTTGTGTTGGGGGATGGATTTTGCTTGCGTTTCTGCTTTGGAGGCCTCTGTTGCTTAGACAGATTATTATTGAGAGCCTCTGTGAATGTTTTTTGGGTTACTATGTGTGGAGTTTGGTGGTGTAGATTTAGTGAGACTATGTGATGAGTGCGGTGTGGTGCAAATGTTTACCTTCTCCTCTTGACTGTCAAGTTCAGTCTTGGCTGGAGAGAGCTTTACCTCCAGTTTGGCTAGATAAGTGCATTTCTCACAGGTTGTAGTGTTGGGTGATAGGAGGAGAGGGTTGTCTGTGTACATGAGGCAATTTCTATATTGCCTCAAGATGCCCAGATTCATCAGATATACAGGAAAGATCACTGGGAGCTGACCCTTGGACATGCCTGAATAAAAAAACTATTTTCCTCTAGATAAGTGAGGAAAGTGAGTACAAGAGATGTTTTTCTCTAAGCAAGTGAGAAAAGTAAGTACAAAAACTGTTTTCCTCTAGGTAGTGAGGAAGGTTGAGTGCTATAGTAATTAGTAGATTATGTAGTGCTTATAAGTTCTGAACAAGTGCTGAGCACGAATAAGCAAATTTAAGTGCTAAAACTAAGAATCTGTATCTGCACTAGACGAGTTAAAGGACAGAAACAAGTGCAAATGCTGGCTTTCAAATCAAAAAGTTGAGAGAGTTGGAAAAGATTGCCCAAACGGCCAATAACTACAATTTCTGGGCCAGAACCACTCCGTATGTGGTAGACAGGTTACCTAGTGCTTACCACTCCCACTGATAAGCTAGAAGGCTTCCCTCCAGCACAGAAAGGCTTGGGGGGCTCAGAAGCTTAAATACAGTCCTGGATAAAGCAAATCTGTATCTGGAACACTAGTTTCAGGAAAGGTAGAAAACAGGCTTACAGTATTTTTTTTTTACAGAAAAGTAGCTAAAACAGCAGTAAAAATAATTCACATGCAGTGCAAGCTAGCACACTTGAGTATGTAGCAATATTAGACCAAACACAGTTTAAGAAATGCAATTAAATTAAAAAGGACTAAAAGCAAGTGCAGAAGGAGTTTATTAGGTAGAATGTGGTAAAGAGATGGGACTGGGGAAGTGTCCCCGATCAAATCTACAGTGGGGCAGGCAACTGCAAAAGCCACCAAATTTAAAATACAAGCCAAAAATAGGGAGGGAGGGTGGGTGGGACAAAACAGTTTCAGCAGAGATCTGAAAAACTATAAGCAACAATTAACAGTACAAACTCTAAAAGCAAAAAATATATACTCAGCTCTGTATATTTCCAGATAGATAAAGCACTCTCTCAGAACACAGGTTCCAGCAATGAAATGCAGGCTGTTACTAACGGGTCAGAGTGCAAAGCAATTACTAGAGAGGTCAAAGTGTGACAATACCAATATCTTCTTGAATTTACTTAATCTCAGAAATATACCCTGTGACAACCTATTTGGCTCACCTGATCAGAGACTTCTATCTAGGCAAACCAGAACAACCTTGCCTATCAGTTCCAGTTTGCTGGTACCTAATGCTAAAAAAAAAAGAGTAATCAAAGCCCAACTATTTAAAAAGTGTTCTTTTCAGAAGTCCAGCTATGACAAAACAACAGATTTCTTCATCCATTGAAAGGAGAGAGAGTGAGGATGTAAACAGTGAAAGATTTTGATAGAATTGGTCAAGTGACAGATATATGTGCCAAGCCGAGATCCTAGTGGAATCTGAGAGTACAGAATAAAGGAGAAACTGCAGGCATCTTCTTCCGGTGTCAAGATCAATATCACAGTATCGTACCTGAGATACAGACTCTAGATCTCAGAGCAACACAGACAATCTTCCTGTTGAAGAACATGTTTCAGTACCTATTCCCATTCCTGATGGTGTCCCAGATGTCCCTAAAATTGTACATTCATTAAAGACAGTCCCTGTTGCTAGACCCACATCTAAGTTTTATGTCATATAATAAGGTTGTATTTCTAGACCTAGTGTAAAATACACAGCAACCTGGACATGATCATTTTGTGTTTAGTTTTGTATGACTGCATGTCAAAGAATTAATTCTGTATAACTGCATGTCAAAGGATCATTTCTGTGCAATTGCATGTCAATGAATGTTGTCATTTTAGTGTATGACCTATTTCTCAAAGAGGGAGGATGTAGAACAGAGTGTGTGTTGTAACTTTAAGAAACATTTCCAAGTATGGGCATATGCATACAAATAGAGAGCACGTGCAGGCAGCAGTCCATTTTGAGAGAACAGCCAGAGTGTTAACATGTATGAGTGCAGTAGACAGTCTGTTTATAAGTTTACATTATTAAGCCTTAGTCTTAATGTGTTTGTGTATAATAAAGCTGCTTGAACCAAACCCACAACTGTTTGTCTGTGTTATCCTGACCAGACAAGCGACATATGTCATTAGCCATTATATCAGTGCATATCCAGAAGCACCAACAAGATGGCCCTGGGAGAAGTCACCACTTTCAAACTGCTGGAAGCAGCCACGTGTGCCATATGGAAGATTCATGAATAACTGTCCAAGTACCTTGCATACACATTATAGATGATACTCTGTGCATTTTGGACCACCTGACAGTTATGGGAGTGATACCCTTTGTGGTTCACGTACCTCCTAACCAGTTCACCAGATCGGACCTTTATTTTAATGTGCATATAGTCTATCGTCCCAAGTATCTCAGAAAAATCGGCTATATCACAGAACTCAAACAAGATGTTTTCTCTCTCTCCATCTCCCTCTCCACTGTTGGGTACATGGGAAGTACATATGCTCCCCAACATGCTGAAGCATGGCATTGAAACACTGATGGAGTTTTCTCAAGGCAGATGCTTAGGATATACCTATAGTGTCCTCAGTAGGTCATTGAAAGGTCCCAGATGCTAATACATGGAAAGCATTGCACACATTTTGTATCCACTGGGATAGGTAGTCCAAGACTCCCATGGGGCTGCAGATGAGGTCAACATATTTTCACAGTTTGTTGCATGATGTCTCTGTTAAAACAATACTGGTTCACTATGTTGGTGTCATGGAGGACATGTAATGTTAAGCTGGGTTGACTGAACCTGCACTTCCAGGGGCAACACTGCTCACCATCGAGCAAAGCAGCTGCAATGCAAGCTTCTTGCACACACACTTACTATAGCAGCAGCAACCTTAAAGTCCAGTCTACTCTATCTGGACAGAGGCATGTGGCATGTACAGTTGTGTACACTTACCATAAATGTAGATGTTAGAGTGTATTCACTGTTGCAGTCATCACATTTCGGTTATCCCTGCCAGGGTAGCCCTCAGTCGGCCTGAATACCAGAGGCTTAGTATTTCTGCATCAGTTGCTGGTGCTCCAGGACTGATGTCAGGTCATCAGTGGTATAAAATAAGGCAGCTGACACCATTACATCAGTTTTTCTTGCCCTGTCAGGAGCCCCCAAGAGGGAGCAATGTTATGGTGGAAGAACACCACCAATAGAAAGTAAATACCACAAACTCCTTGAAAGGAGAAAAGAGAGAGAGACAAGGGGGATGGAGGGAGGGAAACCAGGACTGCAACAGTGAATACACTCGAACATCTACATTTGCGGTAAGTGTACACAAAGTTTCATTTATTTATTTACTTCCAGTTTGATGACTGGGGAGATTCACTGGGCTCAATGAGCCTGTTTTCAGTGGAGGCTCAGGGAGAAAAGCTCCATAATACATAGTAAAAATAAGCAAAAAGTAATATTACATAGTAAAACTTAGTAAAGTATAATCATAAAATAGAGGAACATACATACATGATTAGAGACAAGTTGTACAGAGGTTAGTTGCACAGAGGAAGTAGATAATTTGTGCAAGGTTATAAATAATTGTAAATCATCTGAACATAGTTATAAAAACTGACATTTGTAAATACAGTTTTCCATAAAAAGAGTGAATAAAGGTGGAAAGTACATTATTTAAAATGTATAGATTCAGGATATTAATGTATAGAGAAAGGCAGTTATGAAATAGAAAAAGTGCAGTGCATACATTACAGTTTAGGATACGGAAGCGTTGATGTTCTTCATTAAATAGCATCAAAATTTATGAGTTGGTAGCAGACAGAATCATTCCCAGATGCGGGAGACAGAGGACAGATAGTAAACTATTTACAATAGATACATTCAAGATAAAGATGTTAAATTACGTTATATTCAGAGTGAGGCTGCTGTTTTAGGTAATCAGTATGGAGTAGATTAACTTGTAGTAGAGTCATTAGCAGGTTAGGTGGGTAGAGTGCAACTGCATTTCCAATTTTGGGAGAGGTGGGAATGGAGCTGGGTTTTAAAGTGTTCAAAGTTTTCAGAAATTCTTAGAGTGGGAGGGAGATAATTCCATTTATTTGCTAAGGAAAAGTATAGGAGAAACTGACCAGCAGAACGGTTTGGTTTGTGTACAGAAATTAGATTTTGGTGGGCAGATCTTAGAGTTCTGTGAGGAGTGTATGATGGTAAGATGTTTGTTAGAGCTGGGCATCTAGTTGGTTTAAAATTTAGTTTGTGGGCTGTAGTGAGTTGGAGGTAGTTAAGGTAGTTGGGAAGTTCTAGCCAATTTAGCAGGTGGAGAGGTGTACAGTGGTGGGAGGAGTATTTGGATTTAGTGCTGAATTTTGAGATTTTGTTGTAACAGATTTCCAGTTTGGAAGAGATAGAGGAAGACAGGTTGGTTAGAAGGGGAGCACCGTACAATAGTGATGGTAGTAAGTAGGTAGTGGCGAGTGTTTGTCTTGTAGAAGAAGAGAGAAAGTGGGAGTTTCTGTACAGCATGCCAAATTTCTGATGTGTTTCTTAATATTTAGCTGAATATGAGTATCAAATTTTAGGTTTCATCAATAGTAACCCCAAGAGGTTTAGCAGAAGGAACAACTTCTATGGTGGAGTTGGCATGGCTGATAATATTGAAAGTGTTTGTCGAGAGGGAGGGATTTTGAGGGAGAGAAAAGTAGAATTTTAGATTTATTGGCATTTAGAGAGAGGTGGTTTTGATCATCCAGTTCTCAGTAGTTGAGAAGGTGATTTGAGTTTTTGTTTGGAGCTCTGGGAGGTTAGAAGCAGAGAAGACTAAAGTTGAGTCATCTGGGTATTGTACTATCTTAGTGTTTGGAATGGCTGCATGGAAATCATTAATGAATATATTAAAGAGCATTGGACTGAGTATGGATCCTTGGGGTAACCCGGTCGGGTAGGTAGGAAGGCTGAGGTGCCAATTTGCCATTTCACTGCCTGAAATCTGTCAGAGAGGTAGCTATTGAACCAGGTTAGGGTATTTTGAGAGAGATTAAGGTTAGAAAGGTGGTTCAGGAGGTGTGAATGGGAGACAGTGTCAAACGCCTTGCAGAGATCAAGAAGGACTGTGGATACAATTTCTCCAGAGTCACGGGCATGATTTACTATGTCTAGGTAAAAGAGAAGAGCAGTTATTGTACTATAGCCAGGACAGAAACCATGTTGTGTAGGGGTGAACAGTTGATTATTGGTACGGAAAGTCATGAGCTGGAGGTGGATGCATTTTTCAAGAATTTTTGAGATTGGGGAGAGAATGGCTATACGTCGGACCTTTGAGATGTTATTTTTGCCACCTTTGTGGAGGGGTAAGATAAAGGCAGCACGCCACAGTTTGGGGACATATTCATGTATGGATCTATTAATGAGAATACTAATGGGGATCGCGATACCATCAGCTGCAAGTTTTAGGAAGAGTGACGGGATATTGTCAGGGGCATTGGAGCATGGCTTAAGTTTAGAGAGAAGTTTTTTTATGTATGAGGTAGAGATGGGTTTGAGTTGAAATATGGGAGGATTGCTAGGGATGGAAGGTTGGGTAGAGGTTAGGGAAGAGGGTTTGAGGTGAGGGGAGGGGTTGTGATTTGGGAAGGTCTTGGTGAGTTCTGCTATAGAGTTGGTAAAGAAGGAGTTGAATAGAGTGGCTATTTCTGGGTCAGTTTTGCTGGTGTCAGGGCAAGGATTATGTTTGGCACCTGGATTCAGAAGAGAGTTGGAGTTCCAGAATTGTTTAGGGTTTTTGGAGTGATTAGCCTGGAGTTTAGTATAGTAGGATTGTATATCTTTTATGTCTTTTTTTGGCTAGGTTGCGGAGTTGCTTATATTTGAGAAGGGTGTCAGGGTGCTTATTGTGGTGATAAAGTTACCAGGTCTTGTCTCTTTGTTGTATAAGTGTTTTAGTATCTTTAGTTAGCCATGGGGCAGAGTTGGGTTTTATATGTTTTGTTCTTGGTGGGGCTTGGGAGTTCAGGTATTTAAGAAGGTTGAGTTGAAGAAGTCTATGATGTTATCTAGAGGAAGAGTTTATAGACTGACCCAGTTAGTTAGTTTGAGGGAATTTGAAAAAGTTGTAGGGTTAAAGTTTGTGAGGTTTCAAGTCTGAATATATTGGTGTAGGTGAGGGGAGGAGGGGGTTGCTCTATAGATGAAGGCTAGGAAGTGGTCACTCATGGAGTCTGGTAGGATGCTTGTATGTGGGATTTTATTTGGGTGGGATACTAGCATCCAGTCAAGAGCGGAGCCTGGGGGATTGTTTTTATTGGGTCAGGTAATGTCATTTGTAAGTTGCGTGAAGTTGAATAGATTGATAGATATGGAGGGATTATTGGAATTAATTTTGTTCCAGTCAATGTTTACATCCCCTAATATGTATGTCTCAAGTATAATATTAGTTGTGGCCCATAGAAGAATTTCTTCAAGTGTACTGGTGTTGTTTCCAGGGGGGATATAGAGGGCCATAACACAAATGTTTTTATGGTCATTCATTCTATGTATTCCTATTACTAGTTCATCATTATTGAACTGAGGAATGGGGTTTTGGTAGGAAGTGATGGAGAGTAGACCAGAGTAAATGAAGGCTACTCCTCCTCCTTTCTTATTTTGGCAGTCATATCTGAGTGCTTGAAACGTGGGTGGGGGGTAGGATTTCAGAGTCAGTAATGTGGAGTTTTAGCCATGTCTCAGAGACTGCTACTATGTCTGATAGGGTATGATACAACCAAGCATGGAAGTGGAATATTTTGCTTTTTAAACTCTGGGCACTAATGGTAAGTAGCTTGAGATATTTATGGTTGGTAATATTGGTTGTGATTGGGGGAGTGAGATTGGTGCTAGTTTTAGGTTCAGGGTTGGGGAGTATGTCTCCTGCTAAGCAAAGGCTGGCAAAGGAGAATGTGAGCAGGATCTTGGGTTTGCTCCTTGAGTTTTGTGGGGATAGCAATATTGCTTTAGGTATGTGCTGTTTCATTGAGGAGGGTATAATCTTTGGTTTGTAGTAGTGGGGTGGGTTTGCTTGAATTAGAAAGGAGGATGTAGTGTGAAAGTGAGATGTGATAGGGTGCGGATGGGAGTTGGGAGTGGTGCTGGGAGACAGGAAAGAGGGGGGAGTTTGCAAGAGGAATAAGAGTTTGCATGGAATGGAGGAATTAGAAGTAAGCTGATAGAGTGGAGGAGAAGGGTTAGTGAAAGTGAGGAAGGCATGGTTAATTGGTGTGAGTTAGGTATGAGGAGGCAGTGGGGTGTGTGAGAGAGTAAGAGGGAGGGGTATAGATGTGAGTATAGGACCTTATGGATTAGGATGGAGAGGGGGTAGTTAAATAGTGGAGGATGGGTGGGGGAGGGGATGCTGTGGAGAAGAGATTGGATTGGTTGAGAGAGAAGGGGAAGGGAATAGTGGTTAGAATAAATGTAGGAGTAGTGGGGGTGGGTAGAAATTGGGGGCAGGGTAGGGGAGCAGAGTGAGCCCGCAGGGCGAACGGAGTGAGTAGAGCAAAGAAGATTGAGCCAGCAGCACTGAGCAAGCAGCAGAAAACAATCAGTAAAGCAGAGAGCAGTGCTCAAGGTAAGAAGGCACAGGGGATAGACACTGGGTCACAATGCATCTATGGTAGAGAGAAGCAGAGAAATACACAGAGGTTTGGAGCTGAACAGGATAGTGTAGGTTGTTAGAGAAATAGTTGTACTTACTAGGAGAAAGGAGAAGTTGGTAGTGTGTAAATGATGCCACCTAGTGGCTAAACTGGATAGTTATGATGTGAAGGCACAAGCACTCAGGGGAGTGGGATGGAACCTAGAGAGCTTAAATGGAGATGGTAGGCTGTTAGCAGGCACATGCCGAGGCAAATTAACAACCATAAAAAGGAGTAAAATATTTTACACAAATAGGGTACATACAAGCTAGTCATTGTTCTTGAGGGGTGGCAGAATAGCTGCAGGAGGTGCTTCTGGGTCCCCTTGGTAGTTCTTTCAAGATTCTTAGGTGGATCTTTCAGGGTAGGTCGCCAAGATACTATGTGCAATAGAGTGAGACACCTTGGGTGGTTGAGACGTAGCTATTGCGAGAAGCTAGTTGTAATTCTTGAGGGGTGGCAGAATAGTTGCAGGAGGTACTACTGGGTTCCTTTGGTAGTTCTTTCAAGATTCTTAGGTGGATCTTTCATGGTAGAATGCCAGGGTACTATGTGGAACAGAGTGAGACGTCTGGGGTTGTTGAGATGTAGCTATTATGAGAAGCTAGTTGTAGTTCTTGAGGGGCAGCAGAATAGTTGAAGAAGGCACTACTTGGTCCCCTTGGTAGTTCTTTCAAGATTCTTAGGTGGATCTTTCAGGGTACGATGCCAGGGCACTATGTGGATCAGAGTGAGATGCCTGGGATGGTTGAGATGTAGCTATTGCGAGCTGCAAGCGGACACTAGCAGTGTACGGCAGGGACAAGACTGGAAGGGGCCCATTTGAGTTTAAAAAAAAAAACTGTACTATGTTTTCGTGTTTCACTGTTGCAATCATCACATTTGGGTTGATTCCCAAAGCTGAAGAAATAGGTGGAGGCAGTCAAGAAGACTGGGGGCTGGCTAGGATGCCCTGCAAGACTGCGGTGGCAAAGCCTGCCCTGGATTTGGAGAAGACAGGAAGGTGGTAATGCTTGGTGAAGGTATGAACAGATGTCCAAGTTGCAGCCTCCAGGATGTCCCTGGTGGGGACCCCTCTGTGGAAAGCTGCAGACATGGAGGTTGCCCTGGTGGAATGTGTCCTGACCCCCTGGGGGTTTCCCATGCTGTTTGTAGCAGAAATGGATGCAGTGTGCTATCCATTTGGAAATGGTTTGTTTGGATATAGCCTTGCCCTCTGCTCCTGCAGCAAAGCTGACTAGCAATTGATCAGTTTTTGTAAAAGATCTTGTCCTGTCTAGGTAGAGTCTGAGCTGTCTGTGCACATCTAGAGAGTACAGAATCCTTTCCCCCTTGATTTGAGGATTAGGAAAAAAAGTGGGCAAATGAATGGCTTGGTTGAGAGCCACACTGGACACCACTTTTGGCATGAAGGATGGGTTAGTCCTGAGGGAGACCCTGCCAGCATGGAAAATGATGAAGGGCTCTACAGCCATAACTGCTTGTAGCTCGGATACTCTTCTAGCTGAAGTGATAGCCAGAAGCAAGGCTGTCTTCCAAAAGAGAAACGAACTCTGCTGAAGCTGCAGGTTCAAAGGGGGGCAGGGTGAGCGTTTCCAGCACAAAGTTTAGGTCCCAAGCTGGGATAGGAGCTCTTCTGGGTGGCCTCAAGTTGTTAGCCCCTCTTAGGAACTGTTTGATGAGAGGGTGTGAGAAAAGAAGTAGCTCTGTGCTGAAATGAGCAGAGATGGCAGAGGCATGAATTTTAATAGAAGAGAAGAATAGACCCCTGTGTAGCAGGTCAGCCAGGCAATCCAGGATGAGAGGTAGGGAGGGCTGTGTCATTTGGTCACTTTAGCCTGGATCCAATTATAAAACCTTTTCCACTTGTCAGCATAAGACTTTCTAGTGCTGGGGAATCTGGCCTCACGTATAACATCTAGAAGTTGTTTGCTTAGACTGGCAGCTTGTGGAGTGGTCAGGGAATACGCTAGGCTGCCAGATTGAGGGTATGCATGAATTTTCCATTCCTCTGGGTCAGGAGTATTGGGATCTGAGGTAGATGCCATGGTGGCAGGGCTGCACAGCAGTGGGTACCAGTGACGGTGTGGCCAGTCTGGGGCAATCAGGATTGTCCTCAGTTTTTCCTCCCTTATTTTGAGCAGTACCCTTGAAATGAGTGGTAGAGGGGGAAATGCATAGACCGAGAGGTTTGTACACTGGAAGGATAAAGCATCCACTTTCCAGGCCTTGCTGTGAGGTTCCCTGGTGCAGTATTTGCTGAGCTGATGATTGGAGTGGGAGGCAAAGAGGTCGACCTTCGGGGTGCCCCATTTCTGGGTTACAAGGGTGAAGGTTCTTTGGTCCTGCTGCCCCTCATGTGGGTCCAGCAGATTTCTGCTTTATTTATCTGCCAGAGAGTTTAGACAGCCTGGCAGGAATTGTGTTAACAGGTGTAGTTGCATGGCTGAGGCCGTGTGCCAAAGGGTCATGACGAGCCTGCAGAGAGGATAAGAGTGGGTCCCTCCCCACTTGTTGATATACTACATCACTGTGATGTTGTCTGTTTTGATCAGCAAAGGCCCCAGGGTGAGTAGGGGTCTGAAAGCTGTCAGAGCATGCTGAACAGCTAACATCTCTTTTTGGTTGATGTGCAGATGTATTTAATTTGGGCTCCATTGGTCCTGAATGCACCTGCCATCCAGGTGTGCACCCCAGGCATAGTCTAATGCATCTGTGGTGAGGGTCTGGGGGTGTGGGGTTGTGAGAAGAGAAGTCCCTTGTTATGATAGCATGCTGCTGCCCACCAAAGAAAATCTTTCCTTAGACAAGGTATCATTGGTAATAGAGTTTCCAGCTCTTGGGAGTGCTGACACCAAAGGCTTTTTAGGTACCACTGTAATTTCCTCATATGCAGTCTGGCATATGGAATGAGTAGAATGCAAGAAGCCATGAACCCTAGAGGTTGCAGGATTTTCCTTGCGGATAACTGGGTCATGGTGGCTAGTTGAGAGAAGTTGGCTGTCAGGTAGGTTTGTTTTTCTGGTGTAAGGAATGCCATCTGGGATGCTGTGTCCAGGCTTGCTCCCAGGAATACAATTTTTTTGAGTGGGAACTAGTTTGGATTTCTTTTTGTTGATAGTATACCCCAGGGAGGTCAGTAGGTCCTTTACAAAGGTCAGGTGCTTTAGCAGCTTTTTCTGTCTGCCTGAATCAGGCAGTCATCTAAGTATGGGTAAATCTGAATATTTCTTTGTCTGCAAAAAGCAATGGCTGGAGCTAGACATTTTGTAAAAACTCTGGGAGCACTGGATAAGCCAAAGGGAAGCACAGAGAACTGAAAGTGTAGTGATCCTGCCCTGCAATGTAGGTATTTCCTGCATGATTCCCTGATTGGGATGTGTAGGTAGGCCTCTTTTAGGTCTAGGGTGGCTAACCAAGCATCCTTGGAGAGCATAGGTAGAAGCTGCTGGAATATGCTCTATTGCCCTCATAGAGAGCAGGGAAATTACTTGCTTTTTGGCCTCTGCCCACTGGATTAGGGGAAGATCTGGGAAGCTTTTTGGGGTTGGTAGAGTGTGGAAATAAAATTTGTATCCCTGGAAAAGTATGTTAAGGACCCAGCAGTCATTAGTAATGGTGGCCTGGATGCTTTTGTGGAAGGAGAGGAGTTTTCCTCCTAGGGGCAAGATTAGGTGGGCAGAGGGAGGGGGTGGAAGTGTAAAGTCATTGTGAGTTCTTACCCTAAGGGGGTGGCTTTGCACTTCCTGGTTTTGAAGAGGAGGAACTCCATTGCTTAGATCTCTGCATTCCCTGCTGCTGTTGCCTGGAAGGCCTGCTTCCCCAGGTCTGGGCTGAGCTGACCTGCAGGGGCCAGGAAATGACCAGTGCTTGGAAGGGCAATGCCTGCTGAACCTCAGTGGCTGGACCTGTAAGAAGTCTTTAACTATCTGCACAGATTTAGCTTTTTCTTCCATCTTTTTTAAGACCTCTTTTGCCTTGGTGCCAAATAAATTATCTTTTTGCAAGGGTGCGTTGAATAATTTGGATTTGACATGGTCTGGCAAGGGCTGTTCCTCAAGCCAAGCATGCCTTCTAAGGACAGAACCAGTGACTGCTGCCCTGCAAGATGCTTCTAGGGTGTCAAAACCACATTCTAAGGTGTGCTTAGTTACGTGATTTGCAGAATGCATTAACTCTTGTAACTCTATTTTCTGCACAAGCAGGAAAAAAAGATATTTTTTTGTTTGAGAAGTTCCATGGTATGTTGCTGATATTTCAGCATATGGAACTGACAATTTAGTGCTCTAATACAAGAGTCGCAGAGGTGTATACTTTTTTTACCCCATCTGTCTAATGTTCGGGAATCCCTATCTGAGGGGTGGGATTTTTGGCTGAAGTTGCTTTGATTCCTTTAGGTCCTTGAGAGATGACCTTGGGGTCAGCAGTAGGATTTTTGAAAAGATGTTTGTGAGAGTCAGGAGTCAGGCTGGATTCCATAAAAACATCATCCACAACATCCAGGACAGGAGGAATGGACAGAGGTCTGTGCTGTGGAAGATCTAAGAATTCCCTGAGTCTCTTTTTTGACTGAGGGTAGTCCTGACATTTCCATTGGAAATGCTTCCTTAGAGTATGTAGGGTTTCTCCAAAGGAAAATTCCTCGAGTAGAGAGGATGAAGGGAGGGATTCCTCTGCATCAGAATCCTCAAACAGAGAGGGGTCGCATATCTTCATATTCAGATGCATCAGAGTCATCCGACTCCTTTTCAGATAAAACTACTGGGGACAAATCTCTTTTTCTTTTGGAAGAGATAGCCTGGCTTCCCCTGATAAGCATTATAAGGTCTTCCACCATTTTAAGCATTTGAGACTGAGGCAAGGAAGCCGGTGCCTGAGCTTGGGTCATCATTTTTTTAGGTGTGGTTCATGCCCTGGGCCTTAGAAACTCGGTAGTTTTTGAAAGAACTGTAGACGCGAAAGAAGTCAGTCTGTGTTGAGTATCAGCACTGCGAAGGACTTCCTCGGAAGCCAGTGCCTGCTCAGTGGCTCCGGAACCATCCAAAGTAGAGACACAGGATCCTTAGTCGAAGAAGAGTCTTGTGGAATACCGGACTCCAAAAGGGTCTCGGTAGCGGCCTGCAAATCCACAGAAATGATCATCAGGGGCTGCGAAAGCACCTGAGGACTGGAGAACTGACTAGCTTAACAGAAGCATCATCGGCAGTTTTGGACCTGTGCGGTCTGTCTCTCTTTATCCTTACTTTTTTGGGAAGATCTGTTGTCGGATGGCTTACCAAAGCCATATCGGAATTCGAGGACTGAGAATGAAAATATCTAGCTACAATAAAGGCCTTACGACATATAGTTCTGGCATTGAACAAAGCACAAAAGCGACAGCGGGGGACGTTGTGGTCTGGGCCTAAGCAAGTGATGCAGTAAGAATGAAAGTCTTGGTGTGGTATTTGCTTTCCACAGGCAAGACAATTGTTAACTTTTTCCGACATCGGTTAGAGCAAGAAAAAAGGAACCCCAATGGGGTACTTAGCTTTAGAAGACTTCAACTTGGAAATGAAAAACTCAGGTAGCGGCCGACTGACACTCGTGCAAACTGCTTCTTCTTCAGGATCCTCAGAAAGAAAGACTGATGTAATGGTGTAGGCTGCCTTATTTTATACCACTAACAACCTGATGTCAGTCCTGGAGCACCAGCAAGTTGTTGATGTTGTTTATTTATAAAATAAATTTAATTTAGTACACATGATAGAATTGTTTATGAAATTCATATTTACACTTATTATTTATTTATTTAATTATTTACAACATATATTAGAAAGAAATATAAGTACATGGTAGTACACACAGTTTACATAGCATTGGGTTTTCCACTATAGCTATATCATATTAGTATTTGTATTTATATTAGAACATCTAGGTGGTAAAAAGTATAGCATTCAGTATTTAGTATTTATTATTTCCTATATAAATGTAGTTATGTAGGATTATTGTAATTAATTGTATTAAAAATTTCAGGGGCATTAAGGATTAAGGTTGCAACATATACTTAGTCATTTTTTCATTCATTCTATATAGTTTTTTGAAAATAATTTGGAGCAGTTTTTAAATGTGTGTTTTTAAATGTGTTTTTTAAATGTGCTTCTTTAAAACAAAACCAATCAATTAAACTGGTTAAGCAAAAGAAAATTGCAATTAATTAAGTAATTAACTAGGGAGGGTTTTGTATTTAAGCAAGCTTCACAAACTGTGTTTTGTATTCTGATGAAGTTTGTTGGAGCGAACGAAACCTAGGTAAATAAAGGAGTTATTTTTACGTTGGTGGTGTGCCTTAAAAAGTATTTTTCACAGTACCTGAATATTGGATGAATTATTATCGCTTGTACATTGCTGTTACTACTCTCCTTATTGGCGTTTTGCCTCCATCTCGCTTCATTTGTGTTTGTACCAGCAACCAATGCAAAAATACTAAGCCTCTGGTATTTGGGCCGACTGAAGGCTACCCTGGCAGGGATAACCCAAATGTGATGACTGCATAATAGAAACACGAAGAATATCAGACCGTTCCATAGTGAGGCACTTAAATGTTTTTTTTTAATTGCTCCACCATCTTGTATTGCCTCATTATCACAAACAGCAGCTCATTATACATTTGAGCTAGCCACATTGTGTAACTGGGTTTTTTGAATTTCACACACCCTGACATGTGGCCACTTGCCGCACAAACACATTTAGCTAATGTTGCAAAGTTTCCAGAATTCAGAAAGAACATGTAAAATCTGTGTAAACCAGCGATCTGTTATAGATTAGATTACACAACCCACCGTGGTTGAATCCTTGGGCATGACCACGACATATGCATTCAAGTTCCTCTATTTTTCAACTGTGCCAACAAAGTTTGTTTGTATTTGCTCAACCAAGTCTTGTCTGGGCCAAGTAAGCTCCAAGTAAAATCCCTTGTGGTATTGTTCTATTTCTATGAGATTTCACTATTGATTTTTGTTGTGGTCACAATTTCTTAAAAATATCAGAGTCCAGTAGTTTGTCCAATTCAAGATTCCATTGACTAATAATATAGTCTACAGCAGCCATATTTATAAATTATAATGTATGGAAAAAGATATGCTAGGGTACTTTTATCTAGATATTTTATATTTTGTGATGAACGTGACGATACTAAAAAAGTTTTGTTTTTAATGATAAATGTATTTGCTCTAACTGAGCTGATATGGTAAAACAGAACAGCATTCTGTTTGCATAGCATTCCTCAATGAAGATATTTTTCATTTCCAGCATGTAGCTAGGAAGCTTGATTGAACTCAATACTCATATCGACATCTAGCTGCTAGCTCACAGATAGTACTAAACATGAATGCTATACTCTCTTCTCTTTTTCTCGTAAGTTAGTAGGAATGTGTCAAACAGGGACTGGCACTGAGCTCATTGACATTTAAACTACTGAGCGGCAGTTTCAAGGATTAATGTCACTCAATGCCTGAGAGAGAGATTTCTTATATTATAAACCAGTGCTAAATAGTAAGTGTTCTTTCACAAGATAATACAGCATTTTTCCTACCTGCTCATATTAATCAACGCTCTGTACAATCACTGACTACAGTACAGCATGCATTTTTATTTTTACCTACTTGTTCTGAAACACTGCAAAAATAGTAAAACAGGAACTGTAAGAGATTACTGACAACCACTGGCTTAGCAGCAGTATGAATAATTAGCCAAAACTCTGAGATTTCAAAAGGATTTAGCCAGTTAAGTCACAGAACATTTTCTCTCACCTTATTTGACTGAAAATGGAGCTTGCAGCATTATTTGTCCATCTTTGATATTTATTTTTGCATGTTGCTTCAGGGTTGTTATTACTTGCCGCCTCCTTCCTTCTACACACACATACAGATTGCATTGCATTAACTGCCAGACTGCAACTATGAGATTATACTGTAGCCACTATTCCTTTCTACCTTTCCCAGATGCATAACACACATTCAAGTCACTTCACTAACTCAATTCAATTCAATAACCCTACATCAGTAAGTAGATCTAAACAGAGACCTGTATGTATATTTATGACTGCATATCTGAAAGTGTGTGCTTGTGTGTTTCATGTCTGCATATCCTAAAGTGTGTGTGCATGTGTGTTTCATGTCTGCATATGATTAAGTACATCAATTGCATACATGAAATTGTGAATATAACTGATTTGCAATGACAGTTTGGTGTAAGTAATCACATGACTTGTTTTATTTAGTTATTAGCCTGATATGGTGTTCACATACTTAGTAGAATGTTAATGGAGTCCAGTTTTCAACCTGGGGAAAGAGATGTTGTGATGTGTTCCTTTTGCAGTTCTATTTCAATGTGTGAATTATTATAAGGCATTTGATATGTTTTAGTGACTGGATCTGTTTACAGATGATTATAGGAAATGTTATCACATTCAAAATGTATTACTGATTGCCTGTTTAATGCCATACATGGTATAGTGAGAATCAGTATGTTATTTGTTGAAAGTTCTGATTCCATTTGCCTCAGACATATCATAGCATACTCTAAATGCTGTAGCAGCTGGGCTGGTTTCATAACCCTGCTAAGATATTCCCTGGGGTTCATTAAACTCTGTGCAGTAATAGTGCTATTTCTGCATGGAGCAGATCATGCCAGTGCAGCACAGCAGCGCGCCTTGCATATTCATGAAGCACGCTGCTGTATAACCTACATGTGCATGATCTGTGAACGAGTGCAGGAGGCATGTATGAGCATTGCTCGCACAGTACACATGCCCTCTGCACTCTAGAACTGCCATATGGCAATTCAAAAGCAATTAACAGTGTCCGCGGACAAAATACATTCATACCTCTCAACTGTACAGATTTTCACAGAATGTCCAGATTTTTGTCTCATAGTTTTGTTGTGTTCCTCCTAACATATGAGTTTAAGAATCCACATCATTCAGAAAATTCATGCTAATGCAAAACCTATTATTCCATTAACTAAGTTTGTAAGAGCAATATTTAAAATCTGTCCTGATTTTCCCCCATCATGTTAGGCTTTGTTCAGATTTGTTGCTCTAAGAGGTTGAAAGGTATGATTAGAATACACACAGAGGCCCAGCTCCCCACAATGGTCCAGCACAGATAATGTCCACAACGGTATGGCAGTGTACATGCTGGCATACCAAATAAGTAAGCATGTTCCTAAGAGGAACATGTAAAATAATACCCCCTGTATGATGTAGCTGTCCAGATGTCTTGCCCTAAGAGGCAGAAAGCAATGTGCATACCCCTAAAGTAAATAAAAATAAAACACGTTTATTTTATTTTTTTTCGTCCCCAATAAAGTTTAAGCGTACGTGAGTGGGTGAGTGCATCTCACAGCTGTGTATAGCATAGCTGAAACATCTGAAGGAGCTAAATAGAAACATGCAAACAAAATAGTTCAAGTGAAATAGTGTAGTGGTTAGAGTGTTCACTTTACATGCAGTCATTCACAATTCAAGCCCCAATGCAGTCCATTCATTTTTATATGTGAAAACAGCACTAAAAGCATCTTTTTTTATAAATAGGTAGTGAATAATAAATATTTGGTAACCAGGGTAGTGTTGCAGGTCCAAATGTGAGATGTCAGTGTAGTACAGATGTGAAACCCCCATATAAAGACGTCCCATTCAGTATAGCCACAAAAGAATATAATGTAACGAAAGCACACAAGGGGTTGTTATGGAAGGGAAACATGCATATCATAAGATGTCATTAAGAAGGAATCAACCCCACAATCCTGATAGTCCATAAAATGAATGCCAAGCAGTGCTAAATTGTGCTCAATTATGCTTAGACAGAGTAAGCATTGCTTAAATTTGTATGCTTAGCAATAATTAGCGTAGCTAAGCGGATTTGCGTACTGGTAAGCAGTGCTTAGCATCTACCCCTTTAAGCAATGGTTAGCTGAGCTCCGCATATTCAAACTCAGCCAATCAGGGCAAAGGGTGGGAATTCAGCCCTATTTAAACCCCACAGACAGGAATACAACCATAACAAGTTGTAGCTGATCACTGCAGGCACTATGACTGGAGATGTGCACTTTTGAGTGTGGAGATGGGGCATTCAAGAGTCCAGGGTCATGGTTGGACTCCTAGTAAAAGACCATGAAGGGAGACTGCTGCAGGACCAGTACCAGGGCTCCCAATACAAAGCAGAGGCCTTGGACCATCTCGAACATGATCTCACCAGTGCCACTGGCATCCCTCAGACTGGTGAGCAGGTCCGGCACCACTTTGCTGACTTGAAGTATAGGAAGAGGTAGCTCTTGGACCAGTGGGTCCAAGATGCACAGGTGAGGAATGTCCCAGCTGTCTGTATCAGTATCAATAAGTATTTTCCAAAGTCCACCTTGTGTATGTGATGGATAGGTATGCATAAATGTTTCTCTATCTGTTGTACAGCTGCAGATAAGAGGGCCGCAAACATGGACATCCATGCCAGCAGGCTGCTAAGGTTGTGTAGTAAGGCTGGGGAGTACAAATGTAGCTTGTAATATTCAGGGAAAATAGAAAGGAATAGAATGTCACCTGTCATTATTTAAAAATGGGTATGGTTTGTACTGAATAAATGAGACATTAGCAGAGTAATAGTGATGTACAGGGTATATATCAATAAAAAGTGTCAGTACTTGTCAATAAAAGCCAAAACCCCGGACTGGTTGTGTTTACTTTGGTATGTGGTGGTATGAATCGAAATGTGTACAGTTTCTGCACAGCAACTATAGCTCCCTCTGCATTAAATAACCAAGGCTCATCTGACAAAGATTGTGGAGGTGTAAAACAGGAGATTAACTATATGAAATGTTCCATGTACCAAGATCTGATACATGAACAGTAATGTTGTGTTAACCAGTGTTTTCAAGACTGTCCTATGTCAAAGTATGAATACACAGTATAAGAAGTATCTGCCATGCATGAATGTCAGAATTACAAGGTCAGATTATACAACCAAGAGAGTATTAGACAGAAAATAGTCAAACAAAAGACAGCAGTTTCTCAATAGCTCATTCTGATGAAAAACAAACTTTGTTGTATTTTTTGCACAAACGGGCACGGTTCAAATCCCGGGAGTGGTAGTAAGCTGTATGCATAATTTCACCCAGGAATGTGTGTAGAGAGAGTCAGGTAGTGTTAACAGAAATTTCCTCCACAGGTCTGCCAGGTAATAAAAGGTATATCTTAGCTGTAAGAAGGCTGTACTTATACACTGTGTACAACACCCACTGTCCAACCCCAAGGCTGCAAATGACAGCAAGATAAGTACATACACCAAGTAGTCTCCTCCAAGACATATCCCTCAAGTGTCATGTTGTCACAGTTAGTGGTCACTGCTGCCCACACGCAAGGTGAACAATAGAAATCAAGGCAGAGTATGGCAGTAGCACACACACACACAGTATGAGTGCACATATGTAACCCTGATTACGTAAGTATGGGTAGAAATAGTCAGGTAGTGTTAACAGAAACTTCCTCCACAGGTCTGGCAGGTAAGAAAAGGTATAAATTAGTTGTACGAAGGCTGTAATTATACACTGCGTACAAACATACCACTGCCCAACCCAAGGCCATAGATCAATGTAAAGTGAGGTAATACTTGAAAAGTGATGATTAGAGCAATGATCAATAAAGTTGTGAGCAATTGAAGCCTATACAGTTGTTAATTGACATCTCTCTCTCTTCACCATCCTATCTGCACCAATAATCTAAACACATAAATCAATGGGTATGTTTTTCACCAAACCTCCTGTTGGGACATGTGTCCTATTGTTCTACAAATATTTAAAAATTTGACTATTAATGTTCCCTGTTCAAATACCATCATTGGTAGCCTGTTGCTATCAATGTAACCTGCATGCCGTTATAATTCCCACTGTGGTTCCATATATGCATGTGTTCTGTTTGCTATGCAACTGTTCCAAATCTGTTGTATTGGGTTAATGGGAATACCTATGCATGCTGTTATAATTAAACCTGGAATGTGTTTTTCATGACTAACCAACATATGTTATAAAACTACACCACAGCAAGTCTGGGAAGGCCGATCCCAGCGGATATGCCTGTCCCGCCTCAACTGGCCGTAGCACCAGGCCCCAGGACCTCCTCATCTGCTGGTCCTGCACCACCTTCGAGTGGAACCACCTCAAGGGATGGAGCACGTCCCACCGGGAGCAAGAGTGGACAGGACACTGTCACCCGAAGTCAGGACTGGGGATTGGTGCGTAGCGAGTTTCAAAAAAAGTTCTGAGATCTGCTACGCCTGCTTGAGGGCTGCATGGCACATACTGAGAGTCAGCCTGCCCCTTCTGCTCAGCCCCCAGAACAGCCACCTTTAGGGCCATGAAGGTGCAGTGGTGACTACTCATGGGTGGGGACTTCAGTCCCACTGTATCCATTTGGGGGCTCGTGGGCATCCGATTCCCAACCACCCTCCCTTTCCAAGGTGTTTACCACCCACGTGTCATATAACACCCCTGTTTGCTGTCTTGTCTGTCTTCCTAACCAATCTACCTCCTCAGATATACCTATCCTTCCCCAACATCCCACTCTCACCTTATTAAAAAAAAAAAAAAAAAAAAAAAAAGGGAAATCTGTTCCCATCAAAAAATATCACCCCATACATAGCTGCCCATTTCACACACTTGCCCACTGGACACATGTAATCTGGTCTAATTGGCTTAACAACACATTGCTGTTTTCCTCACCCCTTTCTCAGGGGACTGAGTGTCCAAATTCACCTCCAAATTCTGTACAAATGAGCTGTTGCTGTATCAGAAATGGACAGCTATGGACCTTCCCTACACCTGTCCTGCACATCCTTAGCAACCTGCCACACTGTTTTTCCCTCTGTGTGCCCCCTTTTTTTACCACTTTCCTATCACCCCTTTTTCTTTTCTTTAAAAGACATTAGCACGGGGGTAAGTGGGAATAAGCTGCAGTAAGCGAGTTTGCTCAATGCTAAGTGATGACTACATAGACTAAGCAGTTTCCTGTTTAACCATGCGGTGGCATCGCTTACCATTGCGCAAACCTGCTTACAACTGCCTTAATCACCGTGTCTCCATCAGCCACTGTTCTGCCCAGAAACAAAATAATCAGCCCTGCCAAGACTTGAACCCAGGACCCTGTATACCATACTCAGAGCAATTTACCACTACACCATCTGAGATGTAATAATGAATGCTGTTTTTTCAAATATATCATTCAGTACAGGTATAGAATAGTAGGGAACAAACACTGTGGAATCAGTCATGTTTAGTGTATGTATGTGTGTATATATATATATATATATATATATATATATATATATATATATGTATGTGTATATATATATATATATATATATATATATATATATATATATATATATATATACACACACATATAGATGTATATGGCGATAGATAAATATTAAAAAGTATCTACATCAGATATATGGAGCTATACATATACAACAAATATGTATAGAATATATACTGTTATATAAACATGTATAAATATCAAAAAAGTAATATATATATATATATATATATATATATATATATATATATATATATATATATATATATATATATATATATATATATATATATATATATATCAGTGTAGATATATATATATATATATATATATATCAGTGTAGATATATATATATATATATGCCCATAGCATGCAGTGGAGTCATACCCAGCACCATACCTCTACACCTCTTAGTGCAATAATTCTGGACAAAGGCTGTCAAAATGGGGGGCAATGGTCCAAGAACAGAGACATAATGTACATACTGCAGTTATAAATGTAGAATGTTCCTACAGTAACAGGGTTTGTGTCAGCATACATGTCCGGAAGGATGTGAGTTCTGAAACTGAAATGTATGTCATTTACAGACAGAAATCCTCACATCATCACAGTGATTTAGCACAGAAATGAAAATAATGATTCTATGGAACAGAACATACATATGAGCAATAATCCTGGACAGTCTGAAACAATCTGGCCAGTCGATTGGTATGCCCAGAGCCCTTTAGTGCAACAAATCTGGACCAAACCTGACCAGGGGGAGGGGGGTAAAGCCATGAAACTGGGAACATATCCCAAACACTGGAGTAGATAAGGTGAAACAGTTGATGCAGTAACACCCTCCTGTTTGTTGTACCATATATTGACTGGAACAGCCCAAGTCCAAAATCAAATTACTCCCTACTACTCACTGACATACATCTTCACATCATCCAACTGATGTGTCAGACATGCACAACACATACGGGGGCCAGGCAATAGTACATCAGATAAATATCGGGACATAACATCACAGTAGGGAAACTACACTGAGCTGCTAGGCATGTCACCAAGTACTGTCTAAACTACAGGCAGACTGACACAACACAAACCCAATTTTGCTATGGAGGAATACATATATAATTGCAAATATATCCGGCACTACAGGGATATAACAGCACACTGACCAACAGACACCAGCGTGAAAGTGCATACCCAGAAACAATCTCACCACATTCAAAGTGACATACTGGTAAGCCACAGGAACAGTGGAGTATATAGACTGTGTGAACAAAATCATCAGCATGTTTTCCACTCATGCACTTCCCTCATATATACTGGTCCAATTCACAGTGTAGTCTGATGCCTGTGGTATGGGGCATGTCTCAGTCTACCCCTACAAACATATACAGCTGATAGAGCACCAGAAGATGGAGCAGCATGCAAAGTCAGAAAAGGACCCTCAATGCTTACATCTACCCCCATACACAGGCCAAATAACACATTCACAAAACAATGCTACACAATCCTGAGAGTCTGTCAATAAATTGCCAGAAATACACAGTCCTGTCAACTGTACAGAGTCCCTCAGAATGTCCAGTTTTCATCCTCATATATAAGGCCTTCTACACGTAACATGTCTAGCAGTCTGATACATCACTGGGATGATATCTGGAATGAAGTCACTATATAATATACTGCATCTATACACCTCTTGCAGCATGGCATCTGGACCAAGCCTGACATATTTGGGGGCAGAAGCCCAAACACAGGGTCATTATTAACATATTGCTGTCATAAACTGAAAAAGTTGCTGGTGTAACAGGGTTTTTGTAACATATCTGTGCTGCGGGATATGAAGTCAGAAACACACATGGATGTTTACTGACTGCAATCCTCAAAGTATGCTACTGAATTTCCAAGGCCAAAACATGTGTGAGTAACACACTAAATATAAGAGTCCAAACTCTGGCCAGTCTGCAGATAGCCCTACATTTGGAAGTTATGTCAATCACATAACACTATTAGACATAAATTCATGCAGAGCAGCCATATTGACACAAACCCTGTCAAACCAGCATTAGTTCAACTGTATAACAGCAATACTTACATTCTGTCCCTATGTCTGGAACATTCGCCCCCAGTTTCTTGGGCTGTCTCCACAGTGTTTGTCATAAGAGGTATTCCCAACTACACTCTGTGATACTATTTTGTCACACACACCTCCATGAAGTACTCCTCCCAGGCAAGGAAAAGGGGGAACGCCCACATGAAGTACTCAGTTATAGGAGTGTGTTTCCATGCTAGTGGATATGGGAAAGATGGCACATACAATTAGCAAGTGGGCGACTCCAACTGGTGCACAGGCCATCAGCTGCTCATGAGCATTACCTACTAAAGGCAAGGTGCTGCCTATACAAAACAGATGTACATCCTACATCTGTCTCAGAGAGAGAGAGAGAGTCATACACACCGAAACAAACACACACACACACACACAAACACACAGAGACTGATGGAGTACACCAACTAAAATGAAAACAAACACAGCTATGTCAAACAATCAAGCCTGTAATGGAATGTAATAGGGGGCATGTAAATGTGGAAAATAGGAAGTTCAAACAATATTATGTCTCAACAACACATGTTGTACTGATATACTGCTGAGTAGAACCTATGGCCATAGCATCTGTGTCTGTCTGCAGTGACATAGAACACAGCTCAGGGCCCTGTGTCACCCCAGGAAAGGATGGCTCACATATGACCACTACTGGAGTGTATGTTGCACAATACCGACTGACACTGCTAGGCCACACCCAGTGCAAATCATACCATCAGTAACTCTGCCACGTCCAGCTCTGACTTGTGCTTCTTTTTTCAATGCCAATGTCTCCAACCCATATAACATAGCTGGTCTCACTACCCTCTTTGTAGACCTTCCCTATCACTCTTAATGATACTTGTCTGTCACAAATCACAAATGAGACTTTTCCCCACCACCCACATCCTGCCTGTACTCACGTTGTCACCTCTCCCCCACACTCGCCATTACTCTGAACTGTTGTTCTCAAGTATTTACATCTATCCACCTTAGCAAACTGTACTCCCTACATCCTCACCATTCCTCCATCCTCCCTCCCATTCACACATATATATTCCATCTTAGTCCTGCTGTCCATCATTCCTCCCCCTCTAGACCATACCTCCATCTCTCTATGGTCTCCTCAACCTGTTCCCTACTCTCACTACAGACCAAAATGTCAACAGCACAGTCTAGGGGGACTACTGTCTGATCATGTCTGTCAACTTGTCCATCGCCACTGCAAAGAAGGAAGGGATCATAGCTGATCCCTGATGTACTCCCACCTCCACCTTAAACACACCTGTCACTCCCAATGCAGAACTCACTGCTGTCACATTAGCCTTGTACATATCCTGTAACATTCTTATGGATTCCTCCGCAACTCCTGACCAACTCATACAATACCACTACTCTCTAGGCATCCTGTCATATGCTGTCTGTAAGTCTACAAAGACAACGCAGCTACATCTGACCTTCTATATATATCCCCATCAACACTCTCAGAGCAAACATTGCATCTGTACTGCTCTATCCTGGCATGAAACCATGCTGCTGATCAGTAATCCTCACCTCCCTTCTCAGCCTAGCTTCCACCACGCTTTACCATTACCTCATGCTGTGACTGATCAATGTTATCCCTCTATAGTTACTACAGCTCTGCACACCACTCTTATTCTCATAATCAGTCCCCAAACACATTTCATCCAACCCTTATGCATCTTCTCACTTTCTTAGATAACAGTAAACAATCTGGTTAAAAATACCACTGTCATTTGTCCTAAACAGATCCATGCTTCCACAGGTATGTCATCTGGACCAACAGTCTTTCCATTCTTAAACCTCTTCATAGCTATCCTTACTTCCGCCTTGATAATCTGTTGCACATCCTGATTCACCATACCCACATCATCCAACCTTCTCACTCTCTCATTCTCTTCATTCAACAGCGCATCAAAGTACTGTTTCCACCTGCTCGACACACACTCCTTGCTAGTGAGTGCAGTTCCCTCATTATCCTTTCTCAGCATTATCTGCTGCACATCCTTCCTAGCTACATGCCTCTGTCAAGCCAATTGGTACAGGTCCTATTCTCCATCCTTGGTGTCCAACCTTACATACTACCCTTCAGATGCCCCATCCTCAGCCTTTGCCACCACTCTCATTGCCATGCACCACATCTCCCTATACACCTGTCTACTTTCTGCATCTGGCTGACAATCCCACTTCTCCTTGGCCAGCCTCTTTCTCCGTATACTCCCCTGTACTTCCTCATGCCATCACCAGGTTTTTTTGTCCTCCTTCCTCTGTGCAGATGTCACACCAAGCCCAGTTCTATTCATCTCCCTTACTAGCTCAGATGTAGTTACCCAGATATTTGCTAACTCTTCACTGCCACCCACTGCCTATCTTAACTCTTTCCTGAACTCAACCCCTCACAATCACCCTTTCTCAGTATCCATTTTATCCATGGTGCCGCCTTCACACTCCTCCCCCTCTTCGTGATCACCAATTTTATCCCACAGACCAGCCTTCCATGCTGCCTAACTACACTTTCCCCTGTCACCACTTTACAGTTACCAATCTCCTTCAAACAGGCCCACCTGGATAGGATACAATCCACCTGTGTGCATCTTTCTCCTCTCTTGTGTGTTGCCGTATGCCCTTCTGTCTTGTAATACTATGTATTCACCACACCCATCTCCAACCTCTGTTGCAAACTCCACCACCATCTCACCTTCTGAATTCCTTTGCTTAACACCAAACCTACACATCGCTTCTGCATCCCCTCTGTCCCCTTCACCAACATGCCTATTGAAATCTGCTCCAATCCCCACTCACTCACCCTTGGGTACACGCATCACCACTTCATCCAACTACACCAAAGTACGGCTGTCTCATCCATCACACATGCAATTAGCGGAGCATATGCACTAACAACTGTCACCATTACACAATCAATTCCCAGCCTCTTGAACATCACTCTAGCCAACACTCTTATCACCTCCACAAACTCTGTTAGCATAATGTTCCTTCAGGTTAACCCCTACACCATTTCCCCTCCCATACACACCATGAAAGAACTATTTGTACCAGACTCCGATACACACAGCTGTACACCCCTTCCATTTGATCTCTGGCACACACAATATATCCACCTTTCCTCTGTCCAGCATATTAGCTAGCTCTGTCTCCATACCAGTCATACAACATTAACAGTTTCTACCCTCACTACCACGCACACAGCCTTTCACCTCTCTGCCTGCCACATGAGCATCAGACATCTTCCAGGATACGTCTGTGAATGTAAAGGTTACTGCACTATCAAATGACGTGTGTTACAGCAATATGAAGAAAGTATCACTAATTGTGGCCCACAGTCCACTATGTATGTGCGTTGTCCTACAGATGTCCTGCCCTAAGGCTGACATGACTGAGCAACAAGACTGCATTACAGTGTGCCATACTGACATAGAACAGAGATGTATAGCAGGTATTACCTGTGCATATGTATGTATGGGTAGGTGTACCTGGCTGCCTCATAACTGACATGGGATGCAAAACATCAGGTGAATAAGCTGTGCATGTTGTATATGTGTTTAACCTTAGTTTCTGTGCATCCAACAGAGTTACACCTCTACAGCTACTGGTGGTGGCATTGCCCTGACAAAGACATGGGTAGTATAATAAGCATGAGTATCATGCTGAAATTGTAGAGGTTGTCAACTGTGTTCTGACCCTATGTCTATGCCTACCACAAACAGATATATGACCCCCCCCCACACACATAGCTGTATGGCCTCAGCAAAACCTTACTTGTAAAACATATCTCCACCAAAGTAGAGAAAACCCCTTTGCTGGACAGCAACAAAGTACATAATGTGATGCTATATTGGTTGTACAGGGCAAGGTAGGTGCAGGCACCAACAGGGCGGGATGTCAACCTTTGTCTGAACAAGCATAATAGGTCACAGGTGGATTACTGTAAAGCTGACTATGAGTACAAATTGGAAACATCTACTAAGGGCAATCACAAGGTCATCTTCATGTATGTCTGCAGTCTCAGAGGCACCGACCCAACCCACCCTGTAATGGTGGTCAATCACAGCACATACATACACACCATAGCTACAGCCAACCTGCTGCAGACAGGTTTAGGACAAACATCACCACCCTGGATCACCATCAGTATAGGTGGATATGCACAGCACATACACCCCCCTCATCATCATGGATCAGGTGCAAACTGCCTAATAAAATTTGACAAAAGCAAGTCCCCTTGGGGCCTGATAACATTCCTGTCTGCATCCTACATGAACCCAGGCATATGCTTCCAGCTCCATTGCACACTGTACATAAGCAAAGCCTGAGCACCATTGACATCCCATCTGCAAGGAACACGGCCACTACCATCCCTCTACACAAACGTGGATGATGAATGGTGGTTTATGCAATGTACTGGCCCTCATTGGGGGGAACATGACCCATCAAGACCAGGAGTACAATGCATGTTCATACAGTGCTGCCAGGTACATGAGTATGATGTGTCTGTAGGTTGTGGCTAATGATAGCCATATGCATGTGCTGGCTCTGTAAAGAACTCTGGGCAATGTCTGAGGTTCTGTGATGTGTTTCTGGTGTATATCCTCCAGGTGCCATGCAGCAGAAAATGCCTTACACCGATGCGGAGACAGCAGCCATCACAGAAGCTGAAATCTTAAACTATGCCATCCTTTTCAACTGTAGCCATCAAAATCTGCAGCAGCAGACTGCCCTGTTGGATAAGATCGGCTACAGAGTGAACATGTTGGGCCACCATGGATGCACATACGATCAGGTCAGGCATAGGGCAGTTGACTTAATATGTTGTGCCCGGCAAAGTGCTGCTGCTGCATCGAGGGACTGTAGTTTTACCGGCGGGGGGGGCCAGCCGCACAGGCCCCACTTATGGCAACAGGAGGAGCTCCTTGCCAACCTTGGGGTAGCTGCCACACAAACTTAAACACGGCAAACAACAGTTGTGTAGGTCGGTGGCACCCAGGCAATAGGCGAGGAGCATCCAGGTTAGGCCAATGTGCACATCAATGTAATGAGGTAGCATTTAAACTGTCTTCTACAGAGTCTGTAGATGCATATGTCAGTGCAAAATGGATTAGTGGGTGGGGTGTAGTAATGCACACAACTGCACATCTATGGTGAAGGACAGCAAAATGAGTAACATCATAGTGTGTACTGTACCTGTGCAGAAATGTAGCGTTCATCTTGTACCAATGCCTAATGTGAATCTGCTGACAATACCTCTCCCTCACTACATAGGTCCCTCTGATATGCACATGGGACAGCAGTCTGAACCCAGTAAGTATGGGGTTTCCCTGTTGTGGCTCACCAGTACCTCAGGCAAGCTAAAGTTAATGCATGTGAGCATGCACACAACTGTTATACCCAGCCATTTAGCAATATCTGCATGTTCACCTCTGGTGGTGTTTATTGCATTGCATCATGGTGGTCATGACAGGGGCCTATTTGCAGGAGATGTCACATATCTGTAGCATACCTCACAACCTGTCATTCAACGACACCTGGACAAAGACTGACAAAATGGGGGGACAAAGGCCCAAAACTAGGGTCATATTGTGGAAATTTCACAACCTTTCATTGCAGGACACTTGGACAAAGACCGACAAAATGGGGGGACAAAGGCCCAAACCTACGGTCATATTGTAGAAATTAGTGGTATACAGTGCATATAAATGGTGTACACACCTGTTAGAATGCCAGGTATGTGTGATATACAAAAATAAGAGCATAATAGACAAATTCAGAATATTGACAACCTTTCATGCGACCTATAACTTGTCCAACTCAATTGTAAAGCAAACAAATCTGTTAGGGGAAGAATAATGACACATAACAATAGTACAACAACCTAGATGCATATGTGTGCACAGGCTGAAGCTAGTACTGTGTTGAGGCAGCTTTAGATATAACTACATCAGTACATCTTATTGGGTATACAACAGCAATCAATTACACAGACTCTTTGATTAACAGCAACTAACGGTCAGCTGTCCTACCAGGATTATCCTAACATATACCCAGTTGCCTGCTACAGCAACAGCCATGGTTCAAATAGAGCTGACGAAGCTGCTAAGGGACCAAATGTTTGACATGTATCAGCCTGGAGAAGAGTACCCAAACAGCATTGCACATTCCATGGAACACAGTCATCAAAAGGTGGTGAAAACATGGGGCTACAGTGACATTCTGAAAGAGTGGACATCCCCCCCAATGTATATTTGCTATTAATCTTACTCTTAGGTCCTTGTGAACCCATCCTTCTTTCATACTCAAATAACCCCAAACCAGTATATTTTTAACAAATTTAAATAATTTAAAGCCTCTTATAACACTAATACTCATACCTGTTACATACCTACCTGCTGTTTTCCCTACATTACAGATTGTTTTTTTCAGTGCCACCACACTCTTTTGTCTCTACCCGCTCCGTTCGCCCTACGGGCTCACTCCGCTCCCCTACCTGCCCCCAAATCTCACCCGCCCCTAGCACCTCTACATTTATACCCTCAGTGTCACACCCCTTTCTTCCCATAACCAATCATATCCTGCCACTGTCTCCACCTCCTCTAAAACAGTCTCCTCCCTCCCCCACCCACCTACTCACGAAACTACACTTCCTCTATCCTCTCACTCAAAACCTCTTATACACTCACTCAGCATGACTAATCAATATCAACCTTTATTAGTACTAACTCTCCTAACCTTTCTCATCCCCACCTATCTTCTAACCTCCTATGAACAACCTCTTCCCTTTACTCTTACATTCCCTCTCAAACAAACCCTGACATCTCCCCTAGCTCTATCCATATGCTATCTCAATGCCATCTACACTACCTCTTACCTTCAAGCTAAGTATCACCGTCTTACCCACATTAAATACCCTATTTATAATCTTAAAAAACATTTTGACTACCACTACAAAACACTTCAATACCACAACCCTACATTAATCCTCTCATTAATAGATGGCGACATCCACCCTAACCCTGGACCTAACCCATCCACACCACACTCTAACTGCAGCCACTTCATAGTTAAGCCAACACCTTCAACTAAACCCCCCCAAATCACTTTCAATTGCCCATCTAAACATTCGTAGCATTTGTAACAAAATACCACTAATTCATGCTCTACTAGATGTCCAGCAGTTTGATATTCTCTGTCTAACAGAAACATGGCTTAAACCTACAGTACAAGATAATGAAATTATCCCCCCAGGCTATAACATCCTAAGACAAGATCGCCTAAACAAAAAAGGTGGAGGGGTTGCATTACTCTATAAAACTGGACTGCAAATAAGTAAAACAATTTATACCCTACCATTTGACTATAATCTTGAAATAATAATCTCTAAACTTCAGCTCAACCCTCACAAAACAATTAACATTATTTCCACCTATCTTCCCCCAGGTAAAAACCTTACTATATTAGAAGACCTATTAAATTGGCTTTCTCTTAATCTCCAACAAGAAACAATACTATTAGGAGACTTTAACATTGACTGGAATCTATGTAAACAAACTAATCCATCCACCCTTATTAATCTCCATGGTTTCTCTCAAACCATTAACTCCCCAACAAGAAAAAATAAGCTTAATAATAAAGAAAGTATCCTTGACTGGATTCTAACAAATAGTCCACAGCAAAAATATATAACAGGTACTCTCCCTGATGACCTTAGTGACCACTCACTAACATATATTATCAGGCACAAAACAAACATGACGATCCCTACCCAAGTCAGAACATCCCGTAGCAAAAAATATTTCGACTCCAATCTGTTTCAAAATGAACTTAGGCAAGTCAACTGGTCACGCCTTAAATCTCTCCCCATAGATGAAGCTGTATGCTTTTTTAATAATACTTTTCTGACAATCCTCGAACAACATGCACCTATGCGTTCTATCTGAATAAGATCCAAAACAGCCCAATGACTCTCTAACAACACGAGGAAACTAATCCTTAGTAGAAATAAAGCCTGGACCAAATGGCGAACCACAAAAGACACTACTGATCACCTCACCTTTAGGCAACAAAGAAATATGACTATAAAAGCTATCCTGCTAGACAAAAAGAACTTCTACAGTCAGCTTCAGCAATCATCCCTTCATCAACCACAAAAATTCTGGACTGCCATTAATATGCTAATATCCCCTGGCAAAGTGGCCACTCCAAATCCGCTAGGCTCAAACCATGACTGCCCATTACAAACAGCTAATGGCTTTAATACTTTCTTTACCTCCGCCATTTTGAACCTAGCAAAACATAGCCCTGATACCTCTAAACTATCTACCCCAAGCCCAACACCCCCCGAATTTCACCTCAAACCTATTCCCACCTCTTACATATTGTCCTTACTTCAAAAATTAAAACCCACAACCCCCTCAGCTGACAAACTACCAGCAGAATACCTCCAACTAGGTGCAAAAGCCATTGCTTATCCCATCTCTATACTAATTAATAGGACCTTAGAAGAAAGTATAATCCCATCAATCTGGAAAATCTCTTACATTATCCCTCTTTTCAAAGGAGGCGACTCTACTGAGTATTCCAACTTCTGCCCTATAGCACTACTCTCTCCTCTTGCAAAAATAATGGAGAAATGTATCCATAAACAGTTACTTAAACACCTATTAGACCACAATCTCCTAGCTAACTGCCAACATGGTTTTCGTCCATTCTATAGTACTACCACAGCCTTACTATCCTTTATCGATTCTATTAACAACAATCGCAACATGAATACCCTTTCCTCAGCATTCTTTGTTGACCTGTCCAAAGCCTTTGACATGGTCAATCACCAGCTTCTCCTCCATCGTCTAAAGTCCCTCTCTCTAAACAATTCTGCCTTAAACTGGTTTACATCCTATCTGGACAACCGAAAACAGGCAGTTCTCTGGCACAACCATCTCTCTGATCTTCTCCCCACCTCTATAGGAGTCCCACAGGGCTCTATTCTAGGTCCTCTACTGTTCTCCATCTTTATAAATGACCTTCACCTAACCACTCCACTATCAACTTGTATTCAATATGCAGATGACACTACTATCATTTGTACAGCCTCAACACAATCTGAACTTCACTCTCTCACACAAAAAACCTTCACGATTACAGAACAATGGTTCTCTAATCATTGTCTCCTCCTTAACCCCAAGAAAACCAAACTTCTATTCTTTACACCCACTCACTTGTCTCCCTCCCTTAATTTTACACTTACATCCAGTAATGGTACCCTTATCTCACCAGACCAGACCAGACCACAAACTTTTAGGTATTACAATTGACAATCAACTAAAATTTGACACTCACATAAACTCTACAATTAAATCTACTAACAGAAAACTAGGCTCTCTCTACAGAATCAAACCTTTTCTAACTCCCGAAGCCAGAAATACCATAGCCAGAACCCACTTAATCTCTACCCTATTATATGCCTCCCCCATATTTACTAATCTTTCTAAGTATAATCTTAACAAACTAGCAACATCATATAATAATATTGCCAGATTTGCTGCTAACTCTATTTTTTGTCAATAAACTTTTTATTGATTTATAAACAATACAAATTAGGAGTTGAGTTAAAATGTATATAACCACTTAGATTAAGCAAGTTTGCAACTCATATAAGTATTAAAAAGAGATCATAATAAAAAAAAAACCTCACACAATATGTACAATATATACAATAGGTAACCATAAAGTAAATTATATCTAAAAATATAGGTTCTTTGATTTAATAATATTCCAATTTGGGTATAAAGAAGTTTCTAAAAAACAGCAGACCAGAGAAAGATTTGAGGCACTAAATATTTATGATACTCAAAACCTTCTCTAATACTAAATTTTTGGAAGCCATTTTTTTTGGACTCTTAACCAAGTTTTTTTGAGCATCAATATATAAGTAAGCCATTTTTTGGAAAATATCCCAATTCAGTTTGGTGATCAAGCCAGTTTTGAGTTATGTATAGTTTTATTAGAGAGCAAATAAAAATAATAACTTGAGTGTCAATTTAGAGATAAATTATCGGAATGTGTAGTATAACAATTTCCCAGGACAGAGTAGATTTATGATATCCTATTCTTTGCAGTCTTACTTTCAAAGATGTCCATAGTCTATGGGAAAAATGACAGTACCATAGAATATGTAAAAGGTCTGCATGGGGATAAGAACAACACGTACATGAAGAGGATTTATTAGGATTAAATTTATTTAATTTATAAGGAGTGTAGTAAGCATCATTGTTAATCATTAATTGTGTGAACATTAGTTTCTTAAAAGGAATAAAATCCCTAGTATATCTGATAGCCAAAAGTTTTTGATTTTCAGTTATTTGAGAATTATATTTTAACCAGCTGCTTGCGAAAAGACAGTTCTGATCCAGCACTAGATTCTTTATTAATTTGTATGATCTTGAAATCATTTTACCTGAAGAAGATAGTGTTTTAATTATCGTATTTAGGTTATTTAATTCATGTTCAATAAGTTCTATAGGTTCATATTTACACATAATTACTTATCTTAATTGGCGTAATATTGTAGAATGGCTCCAATTAACCTTAAGAATTTTACGCAACTCTAATAAGGATAATTCATTATGTTTCAGGATATCCCAGACTTTCAGATTTTTTAATGAAGGATAATTTGTTAGATTAAAAGGAGAGTTATCTATCATTATATTAGGATTTGGATGAAGTGGCTGCAAGAGATGAGTATATTTATCTAGATTACATAATTTTAGTAGATCTTGAAAAGCTTTAATCTTTTGTTTAAGAAAGATAGAAATTTTACAGTTAATTTTCATCTCCAGAGAAATAAAAGGAATAGCTTCTGGATTTATATTTTTAGATATAATGTAGTTATACCAAATCTTAACCCATAAAGGATAATTAATATCTTTATTATTTTTAAGATTTGAAACAGTCAAGAGCTTATTTGATAAAATGATTAGATAGTAAAGATAGAAGTTTGGCAATCCCAACCCACCTTTATCCTTAGAATTTGATAATCTAGAATAAGAAATTCTGATAGATTTGGGGAACCACAAGAATTTGGCTAACTCTGTATTTACTTTATCAAAGAAAGACTTAGGAATTATCTGGTCAGAGGAATTAAATTGGTACAGAAATTTAGGTAAAATATTCATTTTAATTATAGCGGCTTTTGATAAGAGTGATAGATTTAAGTGCTCCCACCTAGTAATATCTGAAATTATTGCATTCCAAACTTTACTTAAGTTGTTTTGAAAAGAAGAGTGATTGTTGTGTTCCAAGTTAATTCCTAGATATTTCAAACCAAAGACTATCTGGGTTTGTTGATCAGAAAACAAGTACAATTTATGGACCCGATGATTTAAAGGAAAAATGTGAGTTTTTGAAGGATTTATAAGATAATTTGAGGCAGAAGAAAAACATTTAATAGAGTTTGTTATTTTACTAAAGTCAGAAATGGGGGTTTGAAAGTATAATACAAGGTCATAAGCAAAGGCTGAAAAATAAATTTTTGTGTTAAAAATCCTAGGAACTCTGTGGAAAGTGTTTTGAGTAATAAACAACAATAACGGTTCTAAATATACGTTAAAAAGAAAAGGGGATAAAGGACAACCTTGCCTTGTGCCTCTGGTAATCTTTATAGGAGAAGAATAACCATTAATATAAAGTCTAGTAAACATGTCTTTGTATAAAGTTTTTAAGAGATTTATAAAAAATAAAGGAAAATTAAAACAAGACATAGTTTGAAAAAGAAAATTCCAACAGACTCTATCAAAAGCATTTGTTGCATCCAGAATCAATGCATATATTGGGTTAGAATCTTTTTTTATAAGATGTATAACAGATTCTAATGTCAGTGTATTATCCCAAGTATGTCTGTGGGACATAAAGCCTGATTGATCTTGAGAAATAATTGAAGGCAAAACTTTTTTCAACCTTTTGGCCAGAATAGATGCCAAGATCTTTAAGTCTATATTGATTAAAGAAATAGGCCTATAATTAAAAGGGTCAGTTTTTTCTTTATTATTTTTCAAAATTAATATGGTTTTAGATGTATTCCAATGAATATCTGAAATCCCCTTAATTTTTATATAATTATAAACTTTAAAGAGAAAGGGAACAATGACTGATTTAAAAGATTTGAAAAATTCAGGAGTGAACCCGTCTGGACCAGGAGATTTACCAGATTTAAGACTATCAATTGAATCAGAAATCTCTTGATGCGTTAAAGGAGCAGAAAGCAGTTTTTGTTTATTATCATCTAACTTGGGGAAATTTAAAGAATTGAGAAATTTTTTTATATGGTTATCATTCAACTTATTGGATGGTTTTGAATATAACTCTGTATAGAGTAAAGTAAAAAGGTGAATAATCTCTTCATCTGTATTGTAGACTTTGTTTTTGTACAGTAATGATGCAATTTTTGGTTTTACAATATTATTTTTAATTATTCTAGCCAAAACTTTAGAAGGAACTTGAGCCCATTCTGAATATGTTGCTAACAATCTTTGATCAATTAAAGTAAGGTTATTCTGATGTAGCAAAATTAATTCTTTTTGATAATCTAATATTTGCTTTTCATAACTAGTGTCTTGATTCAGTCTAAACTGATTTTCAAAAGAATGGATTCTAGATTTTAAGAACTCTTCCTTTTTGTTATAATGTTTTTTAACATATGCAGCTTTACTGATAAACATACCTCTTAATTTCGCCTTACATGCAGCCCATTGAATATCATAAGGGATATCTGATACATCTAAATCATTTTCCATTTATTGAATAGTTTCTTGGCACTGTATACAAATATCTTTATTTAAGAGTAAATTATTGTTTAATGACCACTTATTTGGGTTAATAACATTTTTAATTTTGTGGGTAAAGTTGAGATTTAAGAAGATTCCTGAATGGTCAGAAAGATATCTAGGTTCAATAGTAAAATCTGAAATAAATTTTGAGATATTGTTAGAAATTAGAAAAAAATCCAATCTAGCCCATAAATGGTAACCTTTAGAGTAATAGGTATAAATATCTTTCTTGTTTGATATTTTTATGAAGTGTAATGGATCAATTAAATTATATTCCAAAATTAGATCATTTAGAGCCAATGTTGTTTGAAAGTTATAAGAAGCAGAGCAGCTGGTACGATCAATTTCTGGATTTAATACCGCATTCCAATCTCCCCCAATTATAGTGTAGTGATCTTTATAACATGAGAGTATATTGTAAATTTTTAAGATAAAAAACTGTTGTTGGCTACAAGGACCATATAAATTTAGAACTAAAATTGGTTTATCCAAATTATGAATAGTAGCGGTAAACAGACACCATCTACCTTCATTATCATATCTCTCATCAATGATAGTTCCATTAAATTTTTGTTTAATAATTATTGCTACTCCCCGAGAATTAGAAGAATCTCCAGATGCTACTATATACCTAACCCATTTTTTATTTCTCTCTTTGTCCCAATCAACCCGAGGGATATGAGTCTCTTGAATAAAACATATACTGGCTTGTGATTTAAATATTAAATGAAATAATAAAGATTTTTTTGATTTACTTTGGATTCCTCTAACGTTCCAGGAATCAATTTTTAGGTAATTTGTCATAAACAAAATGACTGGTTAATATTGATGTGATTAAAACATGGTATAATTTCTATAATCTGAGTAAAATAATACCAAGAGCAAAGAAACATGAGAGACCTGGTCTGGTAATTAAATGGAAATTGCTGCTAACTCTACATTCAGAACTCATCACTGCCACAATCTTAAAAAACTAGGCTGGTTAGAGTTACCCCACCTAATCCAGCTTAACCAACTTACAATTGCCCATAATGCCCTTTATCACCCTGAAAACACTCCTATGCTCTCTACCCTCATAAAACCTTACAGTAATCTGAGGAACCTACGCTCCTCTAACAAAATACTAATTCATACCTCCTTATCAAATAACTTAGCAGGTGATTCCATATTTTCTAACTCAGTTGGTAAAATATGGAACCAACTTCCACAAGACCTCACTACCCTTACATCATTCCCACTATTTAAAACTAACCTAAAACTCTTCCTATCCAACCACTGGCTATGCTCTTGCAATAACCCTGACTAAAAACATCTTCTTTCACCTCAACTTCTCATATTTTATTCTTTAATCTTCCACCTTTTTTCCTAACTTTAGCATTCCAGTTTATTATCTCCATACTTGTTTGTTTCTCCCTAAATAAAAATGACATATGTTAATCTTTCCACCTCTTATGAAATTGCATTAAACTAACTAATGTTCTTTACTTAAACTGTTTTCCAATTCTAGACCATACTGTATTCAAATACCTTCTTAACCTGATGTTAGCCTACAAATTTTTTTTTAAATTGTTTTGGTATATTTTTTTAACTTGTTTAGTAGTTTTGTAGTGGAGCTTAGTCTCAACATTTCTATGTCTTTTTTTTTTTTTTCGTCTTGCTATTTTTCTATAATTTTAAATTGTTTAGTTGTATGATAGTGGAGCTTTTCTCCCCGGGCCTCCACTGAAAATGGACATGTATCCAGCTGGACTAGCCCGGTAAACAAATGTAAAATAAATAAAAAAAATATGAGAATACAAGACCAAAACTGGCCATGGAGGCTGCCAGGAGCCCTACAGCAACAGTGAAGGAGTTGCAGGAATCTCCAGCACGTATTGGGTGTGTACATGTCACAACAACCTTCCATGGTCTCCAGATGTCCCGCCTAGAGGGTAGGGTTGGAAGATAGCAGAAGTTCTCACACCAAACAATAGCCAGGCCTGGTGAAAGTCTGAAAACAATACATCAGGTCTTCAAAAAGCAAGTGGGAAAATGTGTTATGGTAATATAGGACCACAGTTGTATTCATTGGCCACAATACTGACAGGTGTGTTTGTCACAATATCACCACTGCACATAACCACACCACCACCATCCCCACAGTGAAGCATGGGGATGGCAGTGTCCTGCTTTGGGGTTGCTGTTTGCAAACTACTGGGGCTGTAGCCAAGTTAGAAGGGATTATGAACAGTTCCAAACACTGACCCCTTGTGGCTCCAAAACGTTCTGGTGTGTACCACATAGCTGTGGATGGTGAGGAATTCCACCTATCCACATAACAATGGCCCAAACCATACATCCATATCAACAAAAGGATGGCTTCACCAGAACACCTGCAACGTTCTACACTGGCCGTGTCAGAGACCACATCTACGTCCAATAGGATATATGCAGGGTGACCTGAAGAGAGTGGTGCACAGGGGATGCCCCTGCAATCTGATATAGTTGGAGGTGTTTTGCAAGGGAGAGTGTGCAAACATTGGCAAGGCAAGATGTGCCATGTTGACAGACACCATCCCAAGACGACTGCATGCTGTGATTAAATCAAAAGTTGCTTTAACAGAGTATTACTTTAAGTGTGTGCACACTCATGCAACCAGCCTAGTGTACCTGTTTCAGTTACCAGATGTTACCTGTAACTGATGTCTATGTTCTTCACTTGGATTGCACAGGTCATAAGTCATATGAAATGTCAATATTATGACCTGATTTCTGAGATCTCATGTAATATATCACAAACACCTGGCATGTTAACAGGTGTGTGTACACTTGCTATACCCACTGTAAGCTTGGGAAGTTGTTTGAGTAACTGGCTTTATTTTAAAATACAAGTATTGCAGGTTATGCAGTCTGCACCTCCAATTAGGCCATTATTTAGTGGCACCACTCCACAGGCCAACACAGTAATACATCAGACAAACACAGGAGTTATGAGGATCAGAACAAACATATGAGCCACACACGTAGACATTCAGCAAAACCCTGTACAGTTGGGGGGATATGTTCTGTAGGAGTTGCCACAGTGCTATACAGGTGAGCAGCAACAATTTACATGGGTACAGTTTGGGCTAGGTGAAGGGCCATCACCTATTAACACTGCTCATGTATCCCATAGGTGTACATTAGTAGTAACCGTAATTGGAAAGGGCTGCACTGCATGATGCTGAGGGTCCATCCAGAGTGCGTATGTTACTGTCTGACCGTGTGTCCTGAATGCCCCCAGTTGGCTGTGAGGTCTGTGTAATGCCTTTGAGGCACCTCACCAGTCTGTGTGTACCAGCAAACATTATAGTGCCAGTTGTGATTTACATATGTTGTTATTCCCTCACAGGTGGACAAGGTGGTTGCAGTCCCTCCCGCTCTGATAATGATGTCATTGTCTCTGCAGAATCTGACCATGATGATATTCATATTGAGGCACAGTTGGGGTTGTCAGGGGCTGATATTGTGCCATTGGTTGGCATCCCAGGGGAGACCTTGGTACTTTCTCAACCATGGAATGTGTGTGCCTGAGCATTTAGCTGACAATGGCCAGCAGCAATGTGGCTATAGGGCAGCACCACAATCAGCTGAGGGTTTGCGTGGCCGAGCACCATCACATTCTCATGCTAGTAGTACCACCAGCACTACTGAAGGGGGTGTGCTGTTCACGCCATGATGTAGCAGGCCATGGACACATGATCCTGGCCAGTCCCACCAGGGCCGAGTCCAGATGCAGTACTATTCCCTGCTGGATCCGCGTCCCTGTGATACCCTTAGCAGGCCCAGTTCCCATGTCCATGGCCAGAGATGGTGAACTGTACACCCTGACATGTAGGGCCCACAGCTGTCCCAAATACCCCTGTGTAGGGCGCACACATAGTGTGACTATGTGCATATAAACACACACGTCACCATCAGAAAAGTCACCTCCACACATACACACCACCCCTGCATTGCCCATTTAATGAACACCCCTAAAACACACACACGTCAACCGTGTGGCCCAGCCTAAGCTTCTGGCAAACCCACACAAAGTACAGTTTTGTACCTACCATAAATGTAGATGTCCGATAGGTATGCATCTGCAGTCATCACATATGGGTTGTCCTGCCTCAGGCAGCCCTTCGGTCGGCCGGATTCCAAAGTCTGGGTCCAGCGTCGGCTGAAGTCGCCCCTTCCCCGACATCAGAGCGCCTGGGGTATAAAAGCGTCAGCCGATGCCATCTTCCTCAGTTTTTCTTGCCCCAGATGCCAGGTGCCCTCTAAGGAAGGCTAAATTTGGAGAAATGCAATAAATTCCAAACATGCACAAAAAAATATATACATATATAAAAACAAATACACCATAATAGCTAACCCCAGCTAGCTATGAGAGGGGAATGTACCCAAGAAATACCACAGAGGGGAAGGAGGGAGGGTAAACCTGACTGCAGATGCATACCTATCGGACATCTACATTTATGGTAAGTACAAAACTGTACTATGTCCTTCAAGGATGCATCTGCAGTCATCACATATGGGTAGAATACCATAGCCAATCTGGGGGTGGAGGATCTATGTAAAGGATGGTGTAGCTAAAATGCCCTGCAGGACTGCCAAGCAAAGCCTGCTCTGGATCTGGAATATAAAGGTAAGTTGTAATGCTTGGAAAATGTATGCACGGAGCTCCATGTAGCAGCTTCTAAAATGTCCTTGGTAGCCACCACTCTTAAGAAGGCTATGGAGGTGGCTGTGGCTCTGGTCGAATGAGGTCTAATGTTAGCTGGTACAGTTTTTCCATGAAAGGAGTAACAGAAACAAATGCAATTCCCTATCCATTTTGAAATTGTCTGTTTTGAAATTGCTTTTCCCTGTGCACCAGCAGCATATGCTACAAACAACTGGTCAGTTTTTCTGTAATTTTTTGTTCTGTCCAAGTAGTAGCGCAACTGTCTGTGTATGTCCAGGGTGTGCAGAAGCTTTTCCCCTTTGTTTTGTGGATTTGGAAAGAAGGTAGGCAGGTGAATAGCTTGGTTTAATGAGACCCTAGATACCACCTTTGGCATAAATGAAGGATTGGTTCTCAATGAGACTCTGTCTTGATGAAAAATAAGAAATGGCTGTACTGCCATGAGGGCCTGTAACTCAGATACTCTTCTTGCTGAGGTTATGGCCAGAAGGAAGGCAGTCTTCCAAGAGAGGAACTGTAGTTCTGCAGATGCTGCTGGTTCAAAAGGAGGCAGTGTTAGTTTTTCCAACACAAAGTTAAAATCCCAAGTAGGCACTGGTGGTTTCCTTGGAGGATTGATGTTTTTAATTCCTCTTAGAAACTGTCTTAGCAGAGGATGAGAGAAGACAGGTGGATCAGTATTGTACTCTGCTGAAATTGCTGAAGCATGAATTTTAATGGAAGAGTAGGACAGGCCATTGTGGAGCATTTCTGCCAAATATTCCAGGATATGTGCCATGTTCATAACTGTTGCATCTAGGCCCTTTGAGGTGCTCCAGGTGTGAAATCTTTTCCATTTTGCTGAGTATGCCTTCCTTGTGGAAGGCCTGCGAGCTTCCATGATGATATCCTTCACTCTCTTGGATAGCTTATCCTGGTGATGAGTCAAGGTATTTTCCAGGCAGCTAGTTGTAATGTTTTCAGGTTGGAATGCAGAGTTTTGTAATTGTGCTGCGTCAGGAGAAGCGGCCATTGTGGCAGAAGCCATGGTTTTGTCCGTGACATGCTCTTTAGCAATGGGTACCAGTGCTGTCTTGGCCAGTCCGGAGCTATCAGAATCACTCTTGGCTGCTCTGCCCTGATCTTCAGTAAGACTTTGGTCATTAATGGAAGAGGTGGGAATGCATACACTGTTAGAGTTCTCCAGCTGAAAGAGAGGGCGTCCACTTTCCATGCTTGTGGGTGGTATGTCCTTGAGCAGAATTTCTCCAGCTGATGATTGAGTGTGGAGGCAAAGAGGTCTATGTCCGGTCTCCCCCATGATTGTGTTATCTGATGGAAGATGTCTGGGTGCAGCATCCATTCGTGTGCATCCATGGTGTTCCTGCTTAAGCTGTCCGCCAGTATATTGTCCTTTCCTGGTACAAACTGGGATTGCAGCTGTATATTGAGAGTCAAGGAAAGTTCCCATAGATTCATTGCCAGTCTGCAAAGAGGGTAGGAATGGGTGTCTCCTTGCTTGTTTATGTACCACATAACTGTAGTGTTGTCTGTCCTTATTAGCAGGTGGCCCTGATGTAGAAATAACTTGAAGGCCTCGATTGCATGTATCACTGCCAGCATTTCCTTTTGGTTTATGTGCATGCGTAGCTCTTTTTGTGATCATAGACCTTGAATGCATCTTCCTTCCATGTGCGCTCCCCATCCGTGGTCTGAAGCGTCCGTTGTAATGGTTTGGCTGGCTATTGGTTTGCTGAAGGGCAAACCCCTGTTTGACTGGCTTGCTTGAGCCCACCACAGAAATTCCCTTTGAAGGCATGGGATGAGTGGTATCAAAGTTTCCAAGCTGTGACTGTGCTGAGTCCATAAACTCCTTAGGTACCATTGAAGTTTCCTCATATGCAGCCTTGCTTGAGGAATCAGAAGAATGCAAGAAGCCATGTAACCCAGGGCCTGCAGGATTTTCCTTGCAGTCAGCTGAGTTTGTCTTGACAGGTTTTTGAAGTAATCCGGTAGTTGGTTTTGTTTTTCTTCTGTGAGGAAAGCCATTTGGGTGGTTGTGTCTAGATCCGCACCCAGAAAAGTTATTCTTTGGGATGGTACAAGTCTTGACTTGTGCATGCTGACTGTATATCCCAAGGCCTGAAGAAGACAGATGGCATAATTCAAGTGTTTTACCAAAATTTGTTGGCTGTCCACTTGTATAAGGCAGTCGTCCAGATACGGGTATATTTGCATCCCCTGAAGTCTGCAGTGTGCAATTACTGATGCCAGGCATTTCGTGAATACTCTGGGTGCAGTAGATAAGCCAAAGGGCAATGCTGAGAATTGATAATGCTCTGAACCTGCAAGAAATCTGAGGTGTCTTCTGCAGCTTTATCTGATAGGGACATGCAGGTATGCCTCCTTGAGGTCCAGAGTTACCAGCCAAGACCCCTTGCCCAGCATGGGAAGGAGTTGCTGCAGAGTCAGCATTTTGAATTTTGGCACAATGAGATAAGTATTTAGTGCAGACAAGTCGAGAATAGGCCTCCATTGCTTTTCTTTTCTTGGAACAAGGGACAGTCTGGAATAAAATCCTTGGCCTTGTTCTGCGAGAGGAACCTTTTCTATTGCTTTCATTTTCATTAAGTTGGAGATTTGTTTCAAAGCCTCTGCCCTTTGATATGGTGGCAGGTCTAGCAGGCCTTTTCTTTTCAGTCATGTGTGGAAATGGAACCTGTATCCTTTGTCTATTATTTGTAGTGTCCATTTGTCCCTTGTAATAATGTGCCAATTTTCTGAAAATAAGGAAAGCTTTCCGCCCAAAGGTGCTTCCAATTGAGCCCTGGTTGGCGGAATCAAGGTAAAGTCATTGAGTCTGTCCTTGTGCAGCAGTTGTAGGCCCTGCACTACCTCTCTGGTTGGGAGGCTGCCATTGATGTCCTCTGTAGGAGCCTCTAGCTTGCCCTCTACCTCTGGCACGCCTGTTCTTGCCTCTCTGAAATCTGTCTGTGTCTGGAAAGGACCAGTTCTTGGAAGGCCAATTTCTGCTGAATCTTGGTGGTTGGACTTGCATAAAATCTTTGACTGTTTGTACAGATTTTGCCTTTTCTTCAAATTTCTTTAAGACCTCCTGAGCAGTGGAGCCAAATAACTTTTGCTTTTCCAGTGGAGCATCCAGAAGCTTTGCTTTAACATGGTCTGGCAGAGATTGTTCCTTCAGCCAAGCATGCCTATGTATGACTGCACCTGTCATTGCTGACCTACATGAAGCTTCCAATGCATCATAACCACACTGCAAGAAATGGTTGCTAACCTGTTGAGAGTTATGTACCAGATCCTGAAGTGATTTGCATTGTAGGGGTTCAGGTGAAGACAGCTTTTTATGCAATTCATCTAACAAATATTCTTGGTACTGTATCATATGAAATTGGCAGTTTAAAGCCCTCATAGAAAGGGTAGCAGAAGTATACACTTTTTTACCCCATCGCTCTAAAGCCCTGGACTCCCTTTCAGAGGGGAGTTGATTTTTTGTAGTGACAGCCGCAACCCCTTTAGGGCCCCGGGAAATGGTTTCTGGATCAGCAGAGTGGGCCTTGTAAAGGAAAAGATGTGATTCCGGTACCCTGTAGTACCTATCGGGTTTGGCAGGAGCCGGAGGGAGAGTGTCAGGGGTTGTGCTAGATTCAGAGTACACATCATCAATGACATTCAAAACAGGGGGAATAGCCAAAGGCCTATGCTGAGGCAAATGCAAGAAGGTCCTTAATCTCTTCCTGGAATCAATGAATTCCTGGCCCTGCCATTGGAAATGCTCCCTCATAGTGTGCAGAGTTTCCCCAAAAGACAGTTCTTCAGGAGGGGAGGCCGAAGGGATAGATTCCTCTGCATCTGAATCCTCGTAGGCCGAAAAAGCCTCCTCCTGGTAGTCCGAGAGAGCAGAGCCATCAGAGGCCTCATCTGAGGAGAGGGGGTCAGAGGACTCAACCCTGGGCCTTTTTTCTGTAGGAGGTTGAGAGCCCTTGTCCAGATGAGGCTGAGAGCCCCTAATTAATGAAATAAGGTCCACTGCTAGACTAAGGATCTGAGAACCTGTAGTGGGTCCCTGAGGGATAACCCTGGGAGGCATAGATTTTGAGTGTTTAGCAGCTTTAGCCCTAGAGAATGCCTTAATAGACATGGATGCAGGAGGCCTGGCTGCACCACGTGCTGGTGTAGTTTTGTCTAAGGGAATGGTGTCGGAAGGTTCCTGGACACCAGATTCCAAAGGAGATCCAACAACCGAGACAGTAGAGGCCTCCGGGGCCGAGGTTGTCGGTTGTACGGTTTCGGTGGACGGTAGTACCAAGGACTCGGTTTCAGCCGAGACCGAGACACTCGCGGTAGGCCTGGCCGTGGTTTCAGCCGAAACCGCGGACTGCGTGTGTCGGTCCTTGTCCTTCTGTTTCTTTATTAAATGTGAAGTCGGAGTCTCCGACGGCATTTTGTAAGCAAAACTAGCCCCAACACATTCCTCTGCAAACTCCGACCGACGTCTTAGAGTGCGTCAGTTGAAGGAAGCACAGGCGGAACAGGCCGAGACGTCGTGGTCTGGGCCTAGGCAAGGTAGGCAGCAAGAGTGGAAATCCTTATGAGGTATTTGTTTCCCACAAGTTAAGCAATTATTAATTTTATCTGACATCGGCTGAGGCAAGAAAGAGTCCCCAACGGGGTACTTAGCTTTTGAAGTCTTCGGTTTAGCTGAATTACAGGAGCTGGCCGACCGGCACTTGCGGACTGCTTCTGCTTCGGGCACCACGCGGCAAGAAAGACTGAGGAAGATGGCGTCGGCTGACGCTTTTATACCCCAAGCACTCTGACGTCAGGGAAGGGGCGACTTCAGCCGACGCCGGACCCAGACTTTGGAATCCGGCCGACTGAAGGGCTGCCTGAGGCAGGACAACCCATATGTGATGACTGCAGATGCATCCTTGAAGGACATCACCCTGTGAATATGATACCTGTGCCACATCCATGCCATACATACCATTGATGCAGAGACATGCTTATATGGGTCTGATGCACAGGGTGACTTTAGTACAGTGTAGCTATTTAATGCTGTGTAAGATGTGGTCATCTGGCATTTGTAATGGGTACACATCAGAGTTTGTGCATACCTTTTCAGCCATGATGCATTATTGGTGGTTCTGGGAAATTTGTGCAGCTACAGCTGTACCCCAAAAATGATGTGGTCAATGTGTTACTACACTGCCATATCCCTTGTAAGTGAATGTGTTCTCACATGCTTTATTCTGTTTGTGTTCCAGAAGTCTGTGTGTCAGCAGGATGTGGCCCTGCAGACATCACTAACAAGGGATATGGTAGTGTAGTAACACATCAACATCATTTTTGGGGTACAGCTGTAGCTGCACAAATTTCCCAGGTATGTGTAACAGTTCTTGCAATTGCCTCACAGATTATAGGGCTGAGGGGTTGTATCTCAGTCTATGGTGGTTTACATCAGCTCTAGTATAGTGGACAATGGTAAGTGTGGTGGGTGGAACACACCACAGATTGCTAACACCCTCAACCCCAGAGGATACTGTGTCAACCAAACACACAGAGAATACTGTTTTCACACACACACACACATATATATATATAGATATATACACACACACACACACACACACATAGGATCACAGTTGCCAGTGTTGCGTTTGGAACCGCTACCCATCAAGTTGTGGTACTACACTTTTATGCTGTCATTGCAGGTGGTACAGGACTACTACTGTGATGAGTGTTACAGGGTACCTGTAAGTGAATAACATCACGTGGCCTTGTGGGTATGGCAATGGTGGCTGTAATGGGTGTGTGAGTACTCATAATAGTATTGCATACAACTCTACACACTCATAACCACTTGCTATACACACCAATGTGCGTGCACGCGTACACACACTCTTGTCACTATTGACATTAGCAAACCAACCTATCTTGTTATTCATACCATACTATTCCATACTGTTGCACAGGGCTTATAGGGTTGAAGTGTGTCTACAGATACCACTACGGTTGATGTTAACAGCGGACCTCATACAGTAGACTTAGGAATGTGTACTGTGTGTACCATGGCAATAAAAATGAATCCATGCCCATCCAATGGATGCAATTCGCACACACACACACACACACGCAAGATGCTCTTCTCTCAAAGCCATTTGCCAGGACTGGGAGTAGAACCCCTACCTATTTATTGTTACTACACTGTTTCGCATTTATCCCATGTGCCACGGAGGTTATGGGGTGCCACTTGTCCAAAGGTACTTCTAAGGTGAGGGACATCACCAGGCCTTGCAAATTATGACAATGGGTGATGTACTGAGTGAGAGAGGCCACAAAATTCTGTAATCTACACATACATATAAACACACACACACATTTGCCAGACCTCGTATTAGAACCCCCTAGCTATGTGGTTATTGGTATTATAGTGTTATGGAGTTACCACACACACCACAGAACTTATAGGTTATGGAGTGTCCCAAGGTATCGATATAGTGAATAACATCTACAGCACTTGTAAGGTATGGCAGTGGTAGTTGTACTGGGTGAGACGGGCCACCAACTACTTTCACCCACATTTACACAAACACTTTCAGACACATTAATGCAAACATACACACATTTGACAGTACTGAGATCCATGGGTTCAAAGAGTCACAGGTGTGTACGTGGCAAATAGCCATGGAGGCTTTACAAGGCTAGCCCACATGAATACACTGGCATCATGCCACCTGATGTTACTCCCCAGTGTGTCTACTGAGTATAGTCACTGGAGTGATCCTCTGGGTGGGTATTCTATTTCCTATCCAGTCCTCCTGATTTTTCTGGAAGAGGGCCTGTGATGTGCTCAGCTTGAAATGTATGTGGCGTCTATTCCATGGCGTGGCCAGTCTCTGGGTTGTGAACCTGTCCTTCCAGCATGTCCTGTTGATTGTGAGGATGGGGTTGAGGTATCTGGGGCATGCTGTGAGTACAGATTGGTGTCCTAGGATATAGCATTCCTGACAGGGTTGGGTCAGACATGGCTGTGTATATCAGGCAGAGATCGCACCTACGTAGCCAATATGAAACAAGAAGTTCTGTACTCACCATAACGTTCGATGTATGTAGTCCATCTCGCCTCACATTCTTACCCGTGGGTTCGGAGCCGAATACCGGCTCTGACTCGGCTGATTTTACTAGCTCGAAGTCTCTCATTGGCTGGGACAAGTGGGTATCCCATGGTGCACTGCTCCATATCCCCAGATCTAGTTTGCTGCGAAAATCATTTGTACTCCATACACACATCACATCCATATAAAGAATAAGCTAATCAAAGGGACTCTGTAGATGACAACCTAACCTCCAAATCCTCCAGGAAGGGGGAAGGTGGGAGGGTAAGAAAGAATGTGAGGCGAGATGGACTACATACATCGAACGTTATGGTGAGTACATAACTTCTTGATGTTATGTTGTCCTATCTCGCCTACATTCTTACCCGTGGGACAGCGTTTCTAGCACCTGCATCCTGGGTGGCTCATAGGAAAATACTCCTGAGAACTGTGGAGCCAAAGGAAGACCTGCCCCTGGAGACCACATCCAATTTGTAATGAGAAACAAAGGTGTGAGGAGAAGCCCAAGTAGCTGCAGCACATATATCATCCATTGACAATCTAGCTTGATAGGCTGTGGATGTAGAAACAGCCCGAGTCGAATGTGCCTTGACTAGAAATGGCAGATTTTTACCTCCTGCCTGATAGATGAAGGAAATACAACTGGCTATCCATCTAGACAGAGTGACCTTGGATACCGGAGAACCCATTCGGTTTTCCGAAAAGGAGACAAAGAGTTGGTCAGACTTCCGGATATCTTTTGTCCGGTGTAGATAGAAGTGTAACTGTCTGTGTACATCCAATTGGTGAAATCTAAATTCTGCCTTGTTAGAAAAGTGGGGGAAGAAAACAGGTAACTCAATGGACTGATTCATGTTAGACACGGAAGCCACTTTAGGAAGGAATGAGGGGTTTGGTCTAAGGGAAACCCTATCTTTATGGAAGATTAAATATGGGGGTTTGATGGGAGAGGGCTTGAATTTCCAAAACCCGCCTCGCTGAAGTGATTGCTGTTAAGAATGCTGTTTTCCATGCCAAGAATTTTAATTCACAGGTAGCTGCAGGCTCAAATGGTGGTAAAGTAAGGGCTTGTAGAACAAAATTGAGATCCCAGGGCATGACAGGTTCAGACACTGGGGGACGAAGCAACAGAGTACCTTTAAGAAATGCTTTGCATAGTCTGTGTGCCATGAAACTAGGTTCATTTGCTACGTGGAAGTTAGATATTGCCGCCAGCTGAACTTTGATGGTGGCTGATGCGGACCCCTGACAGAAAAGCATAGACAAGAACTCCAGAACTGAATCTATTGGAGCTGTGTAAGGATCAATGCCTCTAGTATGTGCCCAGATAGAGAACCTTTTCCATTTACTACAATAAATCTTTCTACTGGATGGTTTATGAGAGGACAATACTATATGGACCACTTCCGGTGAAAAATTATGATGTCTGAGTAACGATGGAAGTGGAGTAGCCAGGCTGTCAACCGGAGGGTCATCAGAGAGGGGTGGAACTGTCCCGACATGTGTCAGTAAATCTGGTTGAGGGTCCAGAATCCAAGGAGTGTCCACAATGTATGATTGAAGAAAGGGGAACCAGACTTGACAAGGCCAGTGTGGAGCAATCAGAATCATTCTGCTTCCCAAGGATTGTGCTTTCTGAATCACCCTTGACAGCAGGGGAAATGGAGGGAAAGCATAAAGCAGACCGGAGGGCCAATCATGAACCAGAGCATCCCTGGGTGATTCCCCCTGTGGGGGGATCAGCGTGAAGTAGTTGCTGCATTTCGCATTGAGAGGGCTGGCAAAAAGGTCACAGCAAGGCTGACCCCATCTGCTGAAGATTCGCTCTGCAACCAGGCGATTCAGGGACCACTCGTAAGGCATCAGAATAGCTCTGCTTAGCCTGTCCGCTATTACGTTGGACTTTCCCGGAATGTGCATTGCCACCAGAAACCATTGGGAAGCTACTGCCCAATGCCACACTCGCATGGCCTCTCTGCACAGAGGGTAAGACCAGGTTCCCCCTTGCTTGTTGAGATACCACACTACTGACATGTCTGAGTGTAACGCAATTGTCCCTAGAGGGAGAACCTTCTGAAGTGCCTGCAACGCAAGAAGCACTGCTCTCATCTCCAAGACGTTTATATGCAAATGTATCTCGTGTTCCGGCCACGTGCCTTGGACTGTCCTACCAAGATAATGCCTCCCCCACCCCATCTGGGAGTCGTCCGTGGTCACTGTGGCAATAGGGACGGGTGGAACAAAGGGCTTTCCCCCATTCAAATTGTTGGTGCACAGCCACCAACGGAGGTCCTGCTTGCACATGTCCGTAAGATGAGATGAGACAGTGGGAGTCTTTGGAGAGACCATTGAACAAAGAGGAGCCATTGAAGAAGTCTCATGTGTAATCTCGCTAGAGGGACCAACATGATAGTTGCTGCCATGGTCCCTAGGAGTTGAAGAACCAGTCTTGCCTTCGCTTGTCTCAGGGGCATCAGCATGTGTATTTGTTGTTGTAATACTGTGACCCTTTCTTGTGGTAAGAATGCTCGCATTCGAATGGTGTCTAAATCTGCTCCTATAAAAGTGACACGCTGTGAGGGTAGTAAGGCAGATTTTTCCCAATTTATTGTTATGCCCAACTGATGACATAGATTGATGGTAGAGTCCCTGGTCTGAACTAGTAGATGCCTGGTGGGGGCTGTAAGGAGTGAGTCATCCAGGTACCGAAACACCTGGAATCCCTGACGTCTCGAGTGAGCAGTCACCACCACCATACATTTGGTGAACACCCTGGGTGAGACCAAAGGGCAGAAGTGACTGGCTCCCAGCCAGAAGCATAGGTGACTCCTGGATGCTCTGTCCATTTTGATATGGTAGTAAGCATCCTTGAGGTCAATGGAGCACATCCATACCTCCTCTCCTAACAATGGGAGAATCGATTGCAGTGTGACCATATGGAACTTGGACTTGTGTACGTGATTGTTGAGTTGACTGAGATCTAGTATGGGTCTCAGGTCCCCTGTTCTTTTTGGCACCAAAAAGAATCTTGAGTAAGTCCCTAATCCGATTTAGTCTGAGGGGAAACGGATGGCTCCTTTTTCTAGCAGCTGCGAGACCTCTGAGGCTGCTTGATCCCTTTGACTGGGTGGAACATCTGGGATTTTCCTGATTGGCGGGGATACTGAAGAGAATGGAATGAGGTAACCGCCGGAAATTATCCGTAATACCCATCGGTCCTGGTTAATACTCTCCCAGGCTTCCGGGTATAAGGAAATTCGACCCCTGACTGGCTCCGGATAAGCGCAGTTGGGCACACCCTCAGGAATGAGAGTATGGAGAGCCACGGAAGGAGTCACAGTCTCCCGAATTGCGGGGGCCCCCTCTGCCTCTGGGGTGACATCTTCCTGAGTAACCCCCCCTGCCTCTGAAGGGGGGTTCACCTTGTGCGGCAGGAAAAAAACTCTGATTTCTTGAACCACATCTCCCCTCCCCCCTTGCAGGGCTTTGGGATAAGGCCTAGAAGGAAGGGAAAAACGGACCCCCTACAGCAGACAGGGTCTTTCTGTCTTGCTCGCACCTGGTGAGGCTGTCTTTCAGTTTGGTCCCAAACAAGGAGGAACCGTCAAAGGGGGCATCAGTGAAGGAAGATTTGAAGGCCTCTGCAAAGTGACACAGGTGCAGCCAGGCTTGCCTTCTAAGGGCGACTCCTGAGCTTGCTGCCCTACTCGCTCCCTCAGCTGCATACGAAATGAGCCGCTTGGACGAGTTAGCAATGGAGTTGAGGGTAGAGACCTGGGTGTTAACCTTCTGAGCCACCGCCTCAGGTATGTTACCCGCAAGAGTATCTCCCAACTCTTTGAGGAGATCTCTCTGGAGCCGAGTGAAGTGAGACAAATAATTCAGCGACCGTAGAGTGAAGGTTGCTGAAGATAAGGTACGCTTCCCGTACCGATCCATGGTCCTAGACTCCTTGTTAGGAGGACGGATAGATGAAGAAGACTCTGCTACTTCCTTTTGGGTGGCTGCCGCCACCACCATGGCATCTACAGGGACTCCTTTTGACAGAAACTCTTTGCCCTGGGGGGTGGAAAGGAATTTGTTGGGACGTCTGGGCACGGGCTCCACAGAATCGGGGTTTTCCCACACTCTTTGTCAAATGAGGTCAAGAAGTTTGTCGAAGGGTGGAGACACGCAGGAGGCGGAGGGTTGAGTGCCAAAAGCCTTAAGAAATACTGACTCCTCCTCGGAAGGAGCTTTGGAAGGCCAGTCACCTTTTTGTTTCAGTATCTCCAGGATATCGGAGATGGAAACATCATCAGAGGATGACTTGGGGGACCCTTATGATTCCTCGAGGTCAGTATCAGAGGTGAGAGACTCATCCTGGGAGTCTATGTGCTTCCTTTTGCACAATTTCTTTCTAGGAGGCTCCTCGGTCACGAACTCTGGGAGACCCTCAGAAAGTTAGGGACCACTCGTGGGGGTATCCTTAGGGCCTGACGCTCTACTGTCCATGGATAGGTGAGTATTAGAGGCGCTCGCTGGGGTGGTGGGGGACGGAATGACTGACCCGGGTGATGTAGCTGACATTCTGGCCAGCGTGCTCCGCATGGCCTCGAAGGCCTGTCCCCCCGAGTCCAAGGACCGGCTGGCCTCCGAGGCCATGACCTGGGTCCCAAGAGCCGATGCACCGAGTGGGATACTCGGAACCGACCGATGTCCCGAAGTATCCCCCTCGGGCCTGACCAAAGAGACCAGAGTCCCAAACCCTGTGGACGGAACCGACAAGGTCAGAGCTGAGGTCGGCACCGATAGACCCTGAGGGGGTATCGGAGCTGGCGTAAGAACATCACTCGGAGCGGAGCATACCAGCTCCGACAAGGATGTGCTCGGAGGAGGAATCATTGAAACGGTCATAGGAACTGGCTCCGGAGCAGAGTGGGTCGGAGCAGAGAACAATTTAGCCAACACCGGCAACTGCAGGAGCCTCTGCACCACCCTTTCAACATCCAAATCAGAAAGCCTGGAGGATTTGGAGGAGAGCGATGGAGATTGGGATCTCTTGTCAGGTGAACCATGCATCACACTGGTTGATCGGCTCCGAATGGGTTCAAGAATGATAGGAGCTGACACCGATTCAGTTAACACTGATACCTCCTGCGGCCCCGAGGACAGTGGAGCCGAGGAAGTAGAGTCCAGTACAGTAATCTTCTCCGGAGGCTCCGAAGAGACAGACGGAGCCAGAGACCTTTTCTTAGCCTTGGAAGCTTTGGATTTTGATTGAGAACTGGGAGCCGAGTCTATAGATTCCTCAAACAACGGTTTTAGAAGTCCCTTCAATATTAATTTATTTTTCCTCTCCTGGAACACCCTAGGACTGAACGCATGGCAAAAGCTAAATCACTCCTGTAAATGGATGGCTCCAAGGCAGTAAACACACACAGAGTGTCCATCCGTGATGGACATCTTATATCCACACTTGGAACATTTTTTAAAGCCAGAAGGCTTATTCTCCTTCTGATCCTTAGACATCTTACAACTAGCGCTAAACGAAACCACCTAGACACAATCACAAAAAAGGGCGGGAACAACACACAAAGTAGATACACCAGAAAAAACTCTACTCTACACAATCTAAGAACCTCTAACTGAAACGGTTCTTCTGAGGGGACACACAGAGAAACACAATCACACTAACAATTTATCTAATAACAGAGAGGAGGACTAGGTTTTCTAACTAAAACGGGCCTAGGCCGCTGGAACAGTTAGGGATACCAAAAAACACAACTACCACACTCAAACACAGCAACAACAACAATAAATAGCTATCAAAATAGCTTTTGGGTATGAAATATCAAATTTCTCTAAGAGAAATAGCAAAAAAGAGGGTACTTAGCCACAGCCAAGCGAGACCACTTCCGAGCTACACAAGCGGCAAACGAGATCTTGGAATATGGAGCATTGCACCACGGGATACCCACTTGGCCCAGCCAATGAGAGACTTTGAGCTAGTAAAATCGGCTGAGTTGGAGCCGATATTCGCCTCCGAACCCACGGGTAAGAATGTAGGTGAGATAGGACTACATAACATCAGAGATTCACTGCAGTTGTTAGGAGTCTGTCCATATGGTGCTAGTGTGTAGTACCGAAGAACCTCTTTGAGAGGTACATTTGCAGCCTCTCCTGTTGTTGCTGGTGTCCAGTGGGGTACATGGCAAATGGGCCATAGTACAAATTGATTGGCCTACTGAGGGGTGTGTACAGGGAAACACTGTCCTTTTACTTCCCGGATTCAACACCCTGAGTCAGGAGAAGTTATGCATGGAAGGATGTTCTGAAGACAGTGGCACTGTGGTGGTCACCATACAGCTCCCCATCAACCTGTGTTCCCAGTTTCGTTATAAAAACATCAGTGTTCAGTGGACTACCATCAATGTATTACTTTATGGGAACCATGTCATACCCAAAGGGGATGGGCGGCACATCTGGCATTGAGCTTATGTCCAGGGTTCTGACAACAGTCATAGGTCTCAGAGAGGTCTTTGTGAAGGATGTCAACCTCAGGTGGAGGGAAGGTAATAATAGCACCCACCTTGTAGTCATCTGTAAACACTGTCAGCCAGGGCACATTTTATTGGGCTGGTCCTCAGAGGTGTGGATCCCAAACAAGAGGGAACTCAGGTCCACAACCTGTGGGACTCCACTCGTGACTGTTCAGCCATTTGACATGGAGTCTGCTGCTTTCACACTGTGGGTTCTATCTGTGAGCCGGTTTGCAGACCACGTACTGATGTAGGTGTGGCTGCCTACCTGTATTTGTGTACTATTCCTGAGTGGGGACTGATATCCAAGGATTAGATGGGCAGCCTATCTTATCTATTCCATACTGTCATATAGTTATTGCACATGGCACAATGCTTATAGGGCTGCAGTGTGTCTACAGGTCCCTCTACCGTGGATGACAACTGTGGGCCTTGTAATGTGGACATGTACTGGGTGGGCAACACCAAAAAGTAGTAAATCCCCCCAATGGTATGGTTCTCACACAAACACAACCCCCCCCCCCACAGACAGGATACTGTTCAAACACACACCTGGACTGAGATTAGAACCCCTACCTATTTATTGCTACAACAGAATGACACATTTATCGCACGTGCCATGGAGCTTATAGGGTGAAGGTTATCCAAATGTACTTCTAAGGTGAGGAACATCACCAGGCCTTGTAAAGTATGACAATGGGTGATGTACTGGGTGAGAGAGTCCACAAAACACTTTAAACTACACCTATACACACTTACACATACATTTGCCAAAACTAGGATTAGAACTCCTACCCAACTAGTTATTTGTACTATAGTATTACGCAGTTAGCTCCACAGAGCTTATGGGGCTGAGGCCTAACAAAAGGGCTAGGGTGCCTGATATCTGCAGGACAGCTAAAGTAGGGAAAGGGGAAGTGTACTGGGTTTAAATGGACCCAAAAGCTTTAACTTGTAAATACACACACTTTTACATTTGCCAGGAGTGAGATTAGAACTCCTACCTAACTAGTTATTTGTACTACAGTGTTACACAGTTATCACATGCGCCACACAGCTTATGGGGCTGAAGCTTGACGAAAGGCCCTTCTAAGATGATGGATAATTGCAGGACTGCTAAGGTAGGGAAACGGGAATTGCACTGGGTTTGAATGGACCCAGGAGCTTTTACTTGTAAACACACACATAGTTTTACATTTGCCAGGACTGAGATTAGAACTCCTACCTAACTAGTTGTTTGTACTATAGTGTTACGCAGTTATCACACACACCACAGAACTTATGGGGCTGAGCCCTGAGGAAAGACAGTTCTAAGGTGACTGATATCTCTAGGACTGCTAAAGAAGGGCAATGGGAAGTGCACTGGGTGGGGAAGGCCTGTTCATTCCTAAATCCTACTGACATTTCTCTCCCTGTTCATTTCTAGATCCTACTGACATTTCTCTAAGTGTATGAACATGCCCAGTGGGACCTTCTATAGTACATGTGGGACGTCATTCCAGGGATTGTTGTATTCCAGTCCGGTTTGTTTTTTGCTACAGCCATACCTCTCAACCTTTTGTTGCAGGATATCTGGAGATAGCCTATCAGAATGGGGAGACAATGGGCCATACAGTGATTGTGACTATTTCTCTCAGTAATGCATGGGTTGCTAGGGTTACCGGGCTTGTTTTAGCAAACATCTGACATATCTGCCATCTGACACTGTCATGTATTGTTTCAGTACCTCGTGACATACCTCCTCAGATCATCAGTGATTTATCAGAGGAATACAGGAGGGAAGATGCACACACCAGGATTATAAGCCAAATGCTATGCATTCTTGCACAATGCAGCCTGTTGAGAGATGTGCCTATAAGCCATTGGCTGCTGGTGCTGTGGAAATGACCCAGCACTTGGTGATGCATTGCAATGGTGGAATCTCTGTGCATTTCTGATCTGGCCCGGTCTGACTTCCACCATTGTAATACATCACCAAGGTACTTGGTGAGGTATGGGCATTTGCCACAGGCTTGCAGGCCATCTGTAGCAAGGCAATTCATTCTGATGATATGTTCCCAGGCTGCCGGCAGTGGACAACCCTGGGATGGTACCAGTAAGCTGTGGGTGTTACTGACAATTGCTTTCTGTTTGTGTTGAGGCATCACTCTAGTTGATGGCTAGATGCTGCTTAAGGCTAGGGATATGTTACTACATTTCTATGGGACTATGGGAGAGAAGTGACACATCTATACACAATACAAAAACACAAAACCTGAGATATTCACCGAGGCTTTTTAATGGTCAGACAATAAACAAAGCTTTCTAGTAAAACTCTTTCTCGATGCATAAAATCAGCAGCAAACATTGCATTTTTAAAAAACAGTTCAACCAATCCGCTCACATAATCAATTAATCTAATAAGCTCAGTTAAGTTGCCCTGTCTTTTAGACATATAATAAATACAACAATCATATATTAAACAGGTACGAAATATATAAATATAACAAAAAATAATACATACAACTAAAAAGCTCAAACTAATTCATGTCTCTGTTTTAAAATAGGTTTAATACTAATGGCAGAATTTAAACCTGGAAAATGGTCTGCTCGAAAAAAAATAATCCATTTATATTCAATTAACTCAGTTTTATTCACTAAGTCACCACCTTTAGAATTCTGATATATCACTTGCAAAATTCTAAATTTAAATTTATGTGTTGGATCATTATTATATACATGTTTTGCTAGGGCATTTGTTGTAGTATTTCTTCGTATATCTGATAAATGTGAGCTAATTCTGTCCTTTAATTTTTGGTTAGTCTTTCATATATAGAAACAAAGTACAGTTTTGTACCTACCATAAATGTAGATGTCCGAACTGGATAGCATCTGCAGTCATAACAAATGGGTTGTCCTGTCGTCAGGCAGCCCTTGATCGGCAGGATTCCAAAGTCTGGGTCCGCTGATGTCGCACTTCACCCGGCGTCATCTCTGCTGGTCTTATAAAGGCATCAGCCGCCATTTTCCTCAGTGTTTCTTGCCCCAGATGCCAGTTGCCCTCTTGGAAGGCTAAATTTTGGATAAATGCCAATGTTTCCAAAACGATAGAAGGCAAACACAAAAAATAAGCATGTATGTACATATATACAAACAAATACACCATAAGAGACCCCCCCCCAACTAGCTATTTGGAGGGTAAATACCCTAGGAGTACCACAGAGGGGAAGGAGGGAGGGTAATCCTGACTGCAGATGCTATCCAGTTTGGACATCTACATTTATGGTAGGTACAAAACTGTACTATGTCCTTCATGGATGCATCTGCAGTCATAACAAATGGGTAGAATATCATAGCCAACTAGGGGAGGAGGAAGAAGAAATTATGGTGTGGTTAGGATCCCTTGCAGTACAGCAGTGGCAAACCCTGCTCGGGATCTAGAATACAGAGGTAAATTATAATGCTTGGCAAATGTATGCACGGAGGTCCACGTAGCGCCTCAATAATGTCCTTGGTTGCCACTCGTAAGAAAGCTGTGGTAGTGGCTGTAGCCCTTGTAGAATGAGGCCTTATGTTCTGTGGAATTGGTTTTCCATGGTAGGAGTAACAGAATCTTATGCAATTTCCTATCCATTTGGAGATTGTCTGTTTGGAAATTGCTTTTCCTTCCCTTCCTGTTGCATAGGCTACAAAAAGCTGGTCAGTTTTTCTGTTACTTTTGGTTCTGTCCAGGTAGTAGCGTAGCTGTCTATGTACATCCAAGGTATGCAGCATTCTTTCCCTCTGTTTTGTGGATTGGGGAAGAAGGTAGGTAGGTGGATTTCCTGGTTTAAAGACACTCTGGATACCACCTTAGGCATAAATGTAGGATTAGTTCTCATGGACACCCTATCTTGATGGAAGATTAGGAAGGGTTGTACTGCCATTAAGGCCTGTAGTTCAGAAACCCTCCTTGCTGAGGTAATTGCCAGTAGGAAAGCAGTTTTCCATGACAGGTGCTGTAGATCTGCTGTTGCTGCTGGTTCAAACGGAGGGAGTGTCAACTTTTCTAGCACAAAGTTCAAGTCCCATGCTGGTAATGGTGGTTTCCTAGGAGGTTTTACATTCTTGATCCCTCTGAGGAACTGCCTGAGTAGAGGATGTGAAAAGACAGGTGGATCAAAGCTGTATTCTGCTGAAATAGCTGATGCATTGGGAGGGTGGCCTAATGGTTAAGGTGTTTGCCTTGCAAACACAAGGTACAGGGTTTGAATCTCACAGGGGGATAATTGGCTAGGCTTAAAATGGCTCGCAAGGGCAGTTAGCCTAGTACTAATCTATGAACCTATGAGCATGTATCTTGATGGAGGAATAGGACAGGCCTGTATGTAGAAGCTCTGCCAAATACTCCAGAATGTTAGCAATATCTATATTCGACACATCTTTTCCTCTTTCAGCACTCTAAATGACAAACCTTTTCCATTTTCCTGCATAGTTCCTTCTTGTTGAAGGTCTGCGGGCTTCCAGGATAATGTCTTTAACCCTTTGGGAAAGATTTGGATTAGTTGCTGCTATGTGATGTTCCAGGCAGTCAGTTGCAAAGTTTTTAGGTTTGGATGCATGATGCTGTAGTTGTTCTGAGTTAACATCAAAGGCATCAGGGTTATTGACCACATTTTCTCCTGAGACATGCTCCTCAGCAATGGGTACCAGTGTTGTCTTGGCCAGTTCGGAGCTATCAGGATTATCCTTGGGCGTTCCTCTTTGATTTTCAGTAATACCTTGTGTATCAAAGGAAGCGGTGGAAATGCATATGCTGTCAGACCTTTCCAGGTGAAGGGCGAATCCACCTTCCATGCAAGTGGGTGGAATGTCCTTGTGCAGAATTTTTGAGCTGGTGATTGAGAGGGAAGCGAATAGATCTATTTGTGGCATTCCCCATTTCTTTGTGATGGTCTTGAAGATGTCGGGTGTAGCATCCATTCGTGAGCATCGAGGTGGTTCTGCTTAACATGTCTGCTAGGGTGTTCTCTTTTCCGTACAAATATTGCCTGTAACTGGATGTTGTAGCTGAGTGCCAGATTCCATAGGTCCAAAGTCATTCTGCATAGGGGTATGAATGAGTGCCTCCCTGTTTGTTGATGTACCACATGACTGTGGTGTTGTCTGTCCTTATCATCAAATGGCCTTCTTTGAGGAATGGTCTGAATTTTTGGATTGCCAGTTTTACTGCCAGCATTTCTTTTTGGTTTATGTGCAGGTGCAGCTGGTCCTGACTCCACAATCCTTGCGCATTTGTCCAGCATGTGCCCCCATCCTAGGTCTGAGGCGTCTGTTGTGATGGTTTGGCTTGTTGAAAGTTGTGGAAGGGTAGGCCTGGGTTTGACTGGCATGCTTGAGCCCACCATAGGAACTCCTGTTTTAGGCATGGGATTAGTGGTATTTCTGCTTCTAGGCTGTGCATGTGTTGAGACCATAAATTCTTTAGGTACCACTGTAGTTTTCTCATATGCAGTCTGGCATGTGGGACCAAGATTATGCATGATGCCATGAAGCCCAAGGCCTGCAGAACTTTTCTTGCAGTTAGTTTGTTCTGTTTTGTTAATGCCAAGAAGTAAAGAGGGAGTTCTTTTTGTTTTTCTGCAGTTAGGAATGCCATTTGTTTTACTGTGTCCAATTCCGCGCCCAAGAATGTTCTTGTTTGGGATGGTATCAGCCTTGACTTTTGTAAATTGACTGTGCATCCCAGGGCTTGTAGCAAGTAAATGACCCTTTGTAAATCTGTTGTCAGCTTGCTTTTGTTGTCCGCTTGTAGCAGGCAGTCGTCCAGGTATGGATAAATTTGGATTCCCTGTAGTCTGCAGTGGCGATTACTGCTGCCAGGCATTTTGTGAATACTCTGTAGATAAGCCAAAGGGCAATGCTGAGAATTGATAATGCTCTGATCCTGCAAGAAATCTGAGGTATCTTCTGCAATTTGGTCGAATGGGGATGTGCAGGTATGCCTCCTTGAGATCTAGAGTTACCAGCCAACACTCCTTGCCCAGCATGGGAAGAAGTTGCTGTAGGGTCAGCATTTTGAATTTTGGGACAATGATATATGTGTTTAAGATGGACAGGTCGAGAATAGGTCTCCAACTTTTTTCTTTTCTTGGTACCAGGAAGAGTCTGGAATAGAATCCTTTGCCCTGTTCTGTTATTGGTACTCTTTCCACAGCTCCCATCTTTGTTAATTCCGTTATCTGCTGTTGAGCTTCTATTTTTTGATTTGGAGGCAGGTTTGGCATTCCTCTTTTTACTGGTAAGGTGTGGAAGTGGAACTGGTAGCCTTGGTCTATGGTTTGCAAAATCCACTTGTCTTTTGTGATATAGTGCCAATTTTTCGAAAATAAGACTAACTTTCCGCCTAATGGTGCTGCTATTTGCTCCCTGGTAGGCGGAGTTAGAGCCAAGTCACTGTGATTGTCCTGTTGCAGTGGTAGTGGTTGTGTCTGTGCCTCTGTTATTACCTTGCCACTGTCGTCCTCTGTAGGCACCTCCTCTGGATTGATTTCTGCCTCTGGGCGTCTATTCCTGCCCCTTTGGGATCTTGTGGAGTCAGGAAAGGACCAATTTTGGCAGGCCAGTTCCTGCTAAACCTTGGGGCTGAACCTGTAAGAAATCTTTAACTGTTTGTACAGATTTTGCCTTTTCTTCCATTTTCTTCATTACCTGCTGGGCAGGTGTACCAAATAAACTGGCCTTATCCATAGGAGCATCTAATAGCTTAGCTTTAACATGATCCGGTAAGACCTGCTCTTTCAACCATGCATGTCTTCTTATCACTGTGCCAGTCATGGCTGATCTAAATGAAGCCTCCAGTGCATCATAGCCACATTTTAAGGAATGGTTTCTAACCTGTTGTATGTTATTCACCATTTCTAATACATATTTCTTATCTATAGATTCATCAGAGGATACTTTTTTAGTTAACTGATCAAGCATAAACTCTTGGTATTGGATCATGTGAAACTGACAGTTTAAAGCTCTAGCTGAGAGAGTAGCAGAGGTGTAAACTTTTTTCCCCCATCTGTCCAAGGACCTGGATTCCCTTTCTGAAGGAATAGGATTTTTTGCTGTGGTCGAGGCTACTGCCTTAGGCCCCTGGGAAATAGTTTCGGGGTCTGCCAGTGGGGCCTTGTATAGGTGGTGATGAGTGTCTGGAACCCTGTAAAATCTATCAGGTTTGGCAGGGGCTGGAGGTAAAGAATCAGGAGCAGTGCAGACATCATTAAATGCATCATCCACAACAGGCAAAACAGGAGGTATAGCTAAGGGCCTATGTTGTGGTAAATGCAGAAAGGTTCTAAGCCTTTTTCTTGAATCTGAGAAATCTTGTGCCTGCCATTGGAATTGTTCTCTCATGGCATGTAAGGTTTCCCCAAAGGAAAATTCCTCTGGTGGAGAGGCAGCTGGAATGGATTCTTCAGCATCGAGTCTTCATAAGTAGAAAAGGATCCTCTGGCTGTTCTGTAATGTCGGAGTCATCCGCGAGAATCATCAGAGGACACTGGCTCGGGGGCTCTGTCCTAGGTCTCTTTCTGGGGCTGAGAGGCCCTGTCTGGGTGAGATTGGGATCCCCTAATTAAGGATATTAAATCTTCTGCCAGAGTAAGCATTTGTGAACTAGAGGTGGGCCTGTGTGAGGGAGGTTTAACAGGCACTGACTTAGCAGATTTGGCTGCTTTAGCCCTGGCAAAGGCCTTGATAGACATGGCTGCAGGGGTCTAGCAGCACCACATGCTGGGGTAGAAACATCCAAAGGGATGGTGTCTGATAACTCACTAGAACCACAATTGTAGGCAAAATTTCTGAGGCCGATTCAGGTAAGGTAGCAGGAGCCTCAGTAGTAGCCATGGATTCGCTGAAGATTGACCAGTTTTCTCGGTTTCGGCTTGCTTAACCGTGGTTTTGGCGAAACCACGGACCGCGGTGTCGGTCTTTTCCTTGCGTTTTTAACAATTTGGGTAGTCGGAGGATCCGACGGCATAATGTAAGCAAAGTCTGGGCCGAAAAATTGTTCAGCAAACTCCGACCGGCGCCTGTGCGTTCATCGGTTGAAGGAAGCGCAGGCGAACAGGCTGCTACGTCGTGGTCTGGGCCTAAGCAAGGCAGACAGTAAGAGTGGAAATCTTTATGAGGTATTTGTTTCCCACAAGTTAAACAGTTATTGACTTTTTCTGACATCGGCTGAGGCAAGAAAGGGTCCCCAAGCTTCTTAGAAGTCTTAGTAGTATTCGTAGTAGTAATCTCTGGATCTGACCGACCGGCACTTGCGAACAGCTTCTGCTTGGCAAGAAAGACTGGGGAAAATGGCGTCGGCTGATGCCTTTATACCTGAAGACCAGCAGAGATGACGTCGGGTGAAGTGCGACATCAGCCGAAGCTGGACCCAGACTTTGGAATCCGGCCGACCGAAGGGCTGCCTGACGACAGGACAACCCATTTGTTATGACTGCAGATGCATCCATGAAGGACATCTGCATTGTATGCAGTTTGCAAAATATACATTTGCTGTATTGCATGTGCCCCTAGCTCTAAACTCAAATGGTTTACCATTTAAAGGATGTATAAAAATGTTCCATATTAATGTCATTACAATGTACACAATTCAGGCAAGGCACTGTCCCTAATCTTCCTACGGGTGTCTTAGTATCCGTATTCATACCAACATCTTTTAACATAATAATTGTTTAAGATTATTCTCTCTTTTGTATGTAAAACTTGGTCTAGTACCTATTATTAATTAATTAATTTCTTGATTAGATGTTAGTATGGTCCAATTTTTCTTATAATTTTTTGTATAGTGTCTGAATATCTATTGTATTTCATTACATAATTAATTCTACCATTAAAATTAATTTTGCACATAATAGAGTCATCATTCGATCTTAATATATATGGTTTAGCCACAGTTCCCCTCATAGATGTTACTTCTTTCTTGGATTGTTCAATAACATTTATATTGTAGCCTCTATTATCAAAATCTATTCCCATTCCTTTAATGAACGTATCATCCTTTGCACTAAGCCTACTAGCTCTCATAAACTGGCTTTTCACTACCCCTTCAAATGTATGCTTAGGATGCATACTTGTAGAATGGGCATATTTAGGTACCTAGATCCAATTAATGTGTCAGATGTTAGTGTGTGTCTTAGAAAATAATGTATTTAGCTTTGGTATTATTTCCATCAGAAACAAGGAGTTGCAATGGGGACTCCTGTCGCTAATACCTATGCGAATATGATATTAACTAGATGGGAAGAACAACATATTTATTTAGATACTTCAGTCAACTTTAGGAACACCAATTTAGTTTTATACAAACATTTTGCAGACGATATTTTCCTTTTATGGAACAATAGTGACCTTCATCTTATTGGCTATAAAGACCATCTAGAATCCACTACTGACTTTCTAGCGTTTGAACTGAAGTATTCATGTGAATCTATATGTTTTCTAGATATTACTATACTAAAAGAAAAAAATACATTTGTTACAGCTATATAGAGGAAAAATGTACAGGTACCTAAATATGTCCATTCTACAAGTATGCATCCTAAGCATACATTTAAAGGGGCTAAACCATATATATTAAGATCGATGAATCTACTACATGCAAAACGAATTATAATGGCAGAATTAATTATGCAATGAAATACAATAGACATTCAGACACTATACAAAAAATTATAAGGAAAAATTGGACTATACTAACATCTAATCAAGAAATTAATGAATTAGTAGGCACTAGACCAAGTTTTACATACAAAAGAGAGAATAATCTTAAACAATTTTTATGTTATAAAGATGTTGGTATGAAGAACGGTACTAAGACACCTGTAGGAAGTTTAGGGACAGTGCCTTGCCTGAATTGTGTATATTGTAATGACATTAATATGGAACATTTTTTAAATGGTAAACCATTTGAGTTTAGAGCTAGGGGCACATGCAATACAGCAAATGTTATATATTTTGCAAACTGCATACAATGCAGTTGTTTCTATATAGGAAAGACTAACCAAAAATTAAAGGACAGAATTAGCTCACATTTATCAGATATACAAAGAAATATTATAACAAATGCCCTAGCAAAACATGTATATAATAATGATCCAACACATTAATTTACATTTAGAATTTTGCAAGTGATATATCAGAATTCTAAAGGTAGTGACTTAGTGAATAAAACAGTTAATTGAATATAAATGGATTAATTTTTTTCGAGCAGACCATTTTCCAGGTTTAAATTCTGCCATTAGTATTAAACCTATTTTAAAATGGAGACATGAATTAGTTTGAGCTTTTTAGTTGTATGTATTATTTTTTGTTATATTTATATATTTGTACCTGTTTAATCTACGATTGTTGTATTTTATATGTCTAAAAGACAGGGCACCTTAACTAAGCTTATTTGATTAATCGATTATGTGAGCAGATTGGTTGAACTGTTTTTTTTTTAAAATGCAATGTTTGCTGCTGAGAAAGAGTTTTACTCGAAAGCTTTGTATGTTGTCTGACCATTAAAATGCTGCAGTGAATATCTCAGGTTTTGTGTTTTCATGTTATGTTACTACTTGGAATTCTTTGGCTAAAAGGTACTTTTGTGATTTTTACATCTGTACACAATACACATCTGCAGAGGCTGTGCTGATATTTGCTTAACATTTTGGTCGCATTTAGCACAGTGGTGTGCCCTATCTTTGAGACTACAGGCATAACAGTACCGACCACAGGTCAGAATGTTCTGGCATAAACATTACTAGTTTCAGACTTCTTACCTTTCAAAGCCATACTGCCACTGCCAGAAATGCTAGGATATCACTGTGTAAAAGTTTGTAGGTGGGGGGATTTCATGGATGTCACCATGTGAGAGCCTTTGCCAGACATTTCTGCATGGTTTTCTACAGCTCATCTGCTGGGTGAGGCTGGGGGTGGGTATGGAACCCCCACTTTGACATCCATGCATGTGACCCTATGACCCCCTAGTTATTTGGCTCACCACATATACTGCAGTGGTATTTGTCAACTAGGGTGGTAGTGCATGGTGTGGGTAGGCCAGTACTGGGGATACACTTCCTGCTGTCCCACAGAGCTGTCAGTTGTTTGCTGCTATCCCATTCCCTTGCATGCTTGAATCAATACCACAGATATGCTACCAGAACATTCCACTCCATTCATTTATTTTAAGGAGACCGATTTATCTTGTGCCTGAGGCTGTTGCGAGGATGGTGCTTGAGGGCTGATTATCTCGGATGCACACAGTACACACTGCCTATACATGCTAAGGTATAGGTAGTGTGATGTTTGGCATCCATTTTACTGTGTGCGTGAGTCAGAGAGATCAGTCCCTCTGGCCCTACAGTGTCAGTGTATATGCTATGCGTTGCCTCTTAGTCAAACACAGGGCATACTGGGCACGACTCTGTCTGCCTACAGGGGCAGGCTCAGGATGTTCCTCCTCAGAGTCCATCTGTGCCTGTGAAGACCTTGGCAATGGTGGGGGGCTGTGTGGCCCCTTCCCCATTTTGTTCCTGCAGCTGTTTCCGCAGGATCATATTGGGTAGCATGGCGCATACTATTAACTTGGGTGCACATGTGGCTGGAGAGTACTGCAAGGCTCCGCCAGATATGTCAAGGGAATGGAACCATGACTTGAGCATCCTAAACACATGCTCTATAATGATCCTGGTTTGTGCGTGTGCTTCATTATGGCGTTCTTGTGTGGGTGTGTGCGCGTTTCTGATGGGTGTTATCATCCATGGCTCTAGTGTGCAGCCAGCATCCCCCATCAGATGGCCATATGGGATGCCCCCACTGGCAAATGTCCGGTACAGCTGTGACGAATGCCAGATGAGGGAGTCGTGATAGCTTCCAGGGCTGCCAGCACACACATTCATGATAATGCCCTGTGCATTGCACATGACCTGGCAGTTGATGGAGTGGAACCAGTTGCAGTTTAGGTAGACCCTACCCTGGTCACCGGGTGGTGCTATGATGTGGATGTGCGTGCAGTCTATGGCACCCAGTACCTCCAGTTATTCTGAAACACTGTGGAAGAGATGCATATTGCTGGTTGTCTCCTCATGGGTGCTGGGGAAGTAAATGTGCTCAGCGGCATGTGGTTGCATGGCATGCAGGAACTGGTGGAGTATTCTGGATGCAGATGCCTGAGAGACCCCTATGATATCCCCACAGATGATCTTTGGAAAGTACCTGTAGCTAGTATTCTTAAGGCTACAGATACCTTGGTATCCACCGGGATAGGTTCCCCTCTGTTGGTTCTGGGTCTGAGGCAAGGCCGGCACAGCTCAACAAGTTGCTGAAGTATGTCCCTGTAGTGCTCTACTATCTCTAGATCATGTAGCCCCTGGTAGGTTACCCTGGGTCTGAACACTCTTCTCCTCCTTGGTTTGAGTTAGTTGTCAGCATTGTCCTCCTCACCACCCTCAGTCTCTAGCACACACTAATAGATCAGAGCAACAGCAGCCCCTAACATGTTTTGTTAGACTTGTCAGTTTAAAATTCCCCCGAATGTGTACACCAGTGGCGTAGAGTTTGTGGGAAAAAAACAGACTGAAAGGTGTTAGCATAGTTTATAGTAGTGTGCTGGGCTGCTGCCTGTGTAATTGGCTGATTCTGACACAGTCCATCTGCCAGCTATGGTAGTTCTCCTTGATGGCCTTCCTTCTGCTGTTTCCCCTTCCCATTTCCTCCCTGTTTAAGCCCTGATGTGCACCGCCCATACCCGGTGCTCAAGTGTAAACAGTTCTGCTATTTCTGTTTTTTTTTTTGTTTTTGGCTCTGTGCGTGCCGTGCACACCTGTTTAGCTAAAGTAAACAGTTTTAAGCAGAACTGCCCTCCCTGGACGGGAACACACACTGCATTTTATGGAATAAGACAATACAGCCTCAGACACACACCCTTCCTTAGTTGTGCTTAGCCAAGGGCAAATACGGGCCACTGAGCTCCAATGTGCTTACAGCAAGCATGAGACACACCCTTTTCATGTTAGTTGCTCCTCTTGTATACACGGTGGTGTTAAAGCACCTACGCGTTTAGGTGCAGTCTGACACTTGAAATTTGCGATTCAGTATAAATCCCCTCATTTGCATACACCACTGCCTTATTCCATAGTTACCACACTTAGGCTGGGCCTTTCCCCTTAGCAACCACTATTCCCTGGTATTGTTTTCATTCTGCATGCCACTGACTATAATGGCAAAATGCAGATTTCTGTAAAAATTGATTTTTGCCTTTTTTTATTTTCGGTAAGATCCTATTTGTGCGCAGCTGCCCTGTACTTAAAACAGCCAAGATTGGCAAAAAAAAGTTTTATTTAAAAAAAATTAAAATTATTTTTCATGCCAATGGCCATATATTTGGCCATTGACATGCCTACTAAATATAATACATGCTTTCTTTTTTAGCTGTCATGCCTCCATTTTCTCATCTGCAGAAATGTATTCAGCTAGTAACTGAATACATTTCTGCAGGTTACACTATTCCTGCACGAACACCTGCCGCCAATTCACCTAATTTGCATGTTTTTCACCAGCAAATAAGGTAATTATCATAAAGCAGTGGTGTTTGTGCAGGAATAGTATAGGAGCGCTCGTGCACGTCCCAGGAGCTCTATACTGGGTCGCTCGGCGGACATATTGTGTGCAGAAGCTCCTGCACTATTCCTGCATATGGTGGAGGGTGTAACAAATCCCAGGGATTTGGTTCTTTTTTTATGCGAATTTTAAGGGTGTAGCTAGGACTTTTGGAATTGTGCAAAAACATACACATTCAGAATGTAGCTCCTTCACTTAAACCCTGAACGTACATATTTCTAAACAGCATTCCTTTTCAATACTGCCAAAAAATAAGCCACTAGACATTCTGGAAATAAAGCCAGCACAAAAGAAAAACCTATACATAATAAAACAAAAAATATGGTAAGCACCCCTGGGCTATTTAAAAAAAATGTAGAAACGTATACTTTTTCTTTAAGTGATGTGTATACCTATTTTCTACGTCAGAAGACACAAAGTACAGTTTGTGTACACTTACCATAAATGTAGATGTTCGAGTGCATTCACTGTTGCAGTCATCACATTTGGGTTATCTGCTTGCAGTAGCCCTCAGTCGGCCTGATTAACAAAGTCCTGGGTCCTGCGTCGGCTGCTGTCCCTTCTTCCATGAAGTCAGCATACTCTCTTACAGCAGACAAAAAAAAAAAACACCTAAAAAAAAATGGTGGGGGAAGGAAGGAATAGATTTTAAATATTGCTCCTAAAAACTTAGGAAGTTGATAGAATAATAGGTTTTGCATTAGCATGCATTTTCTGAAGGATCTCAAATGTTTGTCATTATTTAATGACTTTAATCCTCAGCTATTTGAAAAAAAAAGATTTTTTTAGGGAACACACCAAAAATATGAAGCAAAAATCTGGACATGCTGCGAAAATCTGTACAGTTGATAAGTATGTAACAGGTTGTCAGGGGTATATAACATGCAGCCGACATCATTACATCAGTTTTTCTTGCCTCAGATGTCAGGTGCCTCCCTAATGGGAAGCAATTACATCTATAAACATACAAGGTTATACCTCCAACAAAAAATCAAATACACCAAGCAGCTTTTGAGCATAGTAAAGGAGAGTAGAGGTATAGCCAAAGGAAGAAAGGGGGCTGGAGGGAGGGTAACCAGGACTGCAACAGTGAATAAACTTGAACATCTACATTTATGGTAAGTGTACACAACTGTACTAGGTTCTTCATGTTTCACTGTTGCAGTCATCACATTTGGGTAGCTTTCCAAAGCTAAGGATGGGAGGAGGAATTTAGATAGCATTAGGACCAGTTATAAGGCCCTGCAAGACTGCGGTGGCAAAGCCAGCTCTGTATTTAGAGAAAATTTGCAAATGGTAATGCTTGGTGAAAGTATGTACAGAACTCCAGATAGCAGCTTCTAGGATGTCCCTGGTAGGGACGCCTCTGAGAAAGGCTGTAGAGGTAGATGCAGCCCTGGTTGAGTGGGGTCTGATCCCCTGTGGGATAGGTTTTCCATGGTGCTTGTAGCAGAATGAATGCAATGGCCTATCCATTTGGAAATGGTTTGCTTTGAAATAGCCTTCCCCTCTGCCCCTGCAGCAAATGCCACCAGCAGTTGATCAGATTTCCTTTGAGATTTAGTCCTGTCCAAGTAGAATCTAAGTTGTCTGTGCACGTCTAAGAAGTGCAGTACCCGGTCCCCTTTGTTCTGTGGATTAGGAAAGAAGGTTGGCAAATGAATGGACTGATTAAGGGCCACACTGGATACCACCTTGGGCATAAAGGAGGGATTGGTCCGGAGGGACACCCTGTCTGCATGAAAGATGATGAAACGCTCCACTGCTGAGGGCCTGTAATTCAGATACCCTTCTTGCTGAAGTGATTGCTAAAAGGAAAGCTGTTTTCCAAGAGAGGAATTTTAAATCTGCAGTGGCAGCTGGCTTGAAAGTAGGAAGTGTGAGCTTTTCCAATACAAAGTTAAGGTCCCAGGCTGGAGTTGGGGCTCTCCTGGGTGGTCGTAGATTTCTGGCCCCTCTGAGGAGCTGCTTAAGCAGTGGATGAGAGAAGAGGGGATGTTCTGTGTTATGAGCTAAAATGGCTGAGCCATGAATTTTGATGGAGGAGAAAGACAGGCCTTTGTGAAGCATCTCAATTAAGTATTGTAAAATCTGAGGTAAATTGGGCACTGCTTTGCTCATCCCTTGAGCTTGGTTCCAGGCACAGAATCCTTTCCATTTTTCAGCATAAGATTTTCTAGTACTAGGCCTCCTTGCCTCTAAAATGATATCCATCACTGGTTTACTGAGGGATGGTAAAGGAGAGATTAGGTAATTAGCCAGGCTGCTAGGTTCAGTGTTTGAAGCTGAGGGTGCAGAATCTGGTTCTCCTGCTGAGACAATAGGGTAGGAGTCTGAGGCAGGTGCCATGGGGGTACCAGTGTTGGCATGGCCAGTCTGGTGCAATCAAAATTGTCCTTGGTATGTCTTGTTTGATCTTTAGTAGTACTTTGGAGGGCAGAGGCAGAGGAGGAAAGGCAAAAACTGATGCCGAAGGACAGAGCATCCACTTTCCAAGCTTGTTTGTGGGGAGTCCTTGTGCAAAATTTGTCAAATTGATAGTTCTGGGGGGAGGCAAACATGTCTATTTATCTGGGCTCCCCCATTTGCTTGTCAACATGTTGAAAATCCTTGGTTCCAGTTTCCACTCATGTGGTTCCATGAGGTTTCTGCTTAGTTCGTCTGCCAGTGCATTTAGTTTTCCTGGCAGGAACTGAGCTTGTAGATGCACTTGGTAGCTCAGGGCTGTGTTCCACAATGTCATGGCTAGTCTGCAGAGGGGGTAAGAATGTGTACCCCCATGCTTGTTTATGCACCACATAAAGTACAGTTGTGTACACTTACCATAAATGTAGATGTTCGAGAGTATTCACTGTTGCAGTCATTACATTTGGGTAATCTGCTGGCAGGTTGCCCTCAGTTGGCCTGAATTTCAAAGTCTTGGGTCCTGCGTCGGTTGTTGTCCTCTCTTCCATGACATCAGGTCGCCCGAGGTATAAAACATGCAGCCGATGCCATTTTCTTGCCCCTGATGTCAGGTGCCCCCAAAAAGGTAGCAAATATATATATATATATATACACACACACACACACACACACACACACACACACACACACACACACACACACACACACACACACATGCACCAATATAAACTTTACCTTCATCTACAAGCAACTACACCACATACGTTGTAGATAAACTCCAGAATGACAGGGGGATGGCAGGGGGGTAACCTGGACTGCAACAGTGAATACACTCGAACATCTACATTTATGGTAAGTGTACACAACTGTACTATGTTCTTCGTGTTTCACTGTTGCAGTCATTACATCAGGGTTGAGTCCCAAAGCTATGGTTGGGAGGCTGGAGCCAAACAGCAGTAAGGGCAGCTATGAGGCCCTGCAGAACTGCAGTGGCAAAGCCTGCCCTGGATTTAGAGTACAGTGGCAAATGATAGTGCTTTGTAAAGGTGTGCACTGAACTCCAAGTAGCAGCTTCTAAAATTTCTTTGGTTGGTACTTCCCTGAGAAAGGCTGCTGAAGTGGCTGCAGCTCTGGTTGAATGTGGCCTAATGTCTTTAGGCACTGGCTTGCCATGATGAAAATAACAGAAACGAATGCAGTGGCCTATCCACTTTGAGATAGTCTGCAGTCTGCTTTGAGATGGACCTCTCCTTGTGATCCTGCAGCATATGCCACTAGTAATTGCTCTGTCTTCCTGAAAACTTTGGTTCTGTCCAAGTAGAATCTGAGCTGTCTGTGTAGGTCCAAAGAATGTAGTATTCTCTCGCCCTTGTTCTGTGGGTTTGGATAAAAAATTGGCAGATGAATAGTTTGGTTAAGAGCCACACTGAACACCACCTTAGGCTTAAATGTTGGGTTTGTCCTCAGGGAAACCCTGTCTGGATAAAACATGATAAAAGGTTCCACAGCCATGAGTGCCTATAGCTCTGAAACACGTCTTGCAGAAGTTATTGCTAGGAGCAGAGCTGTTTTCCAAGATAAAAACTTTATATCAGCAGTAGCAGCTGGCTCAAAGGGAGGCAGGGTGAGTTTTTCCAAGACATAGTTGAGGTCCCATGCAGGTGTTGGGGATCTCCTTGGAGGCCTTAAATTCTTGGCTCCTCTGAGGTACTGTTTTAATAAAGGATGAGAAAAGATTGGTGGCTCTGTATTATAATGAGCCGAAATGGCAGAGGCATGAATTTTAATTGATGACAAAGATAGGCCTTTGTCCAACATCTCGTATTGCAAAATCTGAGGGATATTTGGTACAGCTGTAACAGTTCCTTGTGCCTGGTTCCAAGCACAGAATCTCTTCCATTTTCCAGCACAAGATTTTCTAGTACTAGGCCTTCTGGCTTCCAAAATGACATCCATTACAGCTTTACTGAGAGGTGTGTTTTGTATGACTACATTATCCGCCATGCTGCCAGGTTTAGAGACCTGAGTTGGCTGTGCAGGGTCTGATTGTTTTGCTGGGACAGTAGAGTGGGTATTTGAGGTAAGGCCCAAGCTGAGCATTGAGACAAGTTCCTCAGGACTGGGCACCAGTACTGGCGGGGCCAGTCTGGGGCAATCAGTATTCATCTTTGGCTTCTCCTGTCTGACCTTTAGGAGTACCTTGGGGAGGAAAGGCAGTGGGGGAAAGGCATATACTGATAGGTTTTTCCAGCTGAAAGATAGGGCATCCACTTTCCATGCTTGTCTGTGATGTCCTTGTGAAGAATCTTTTCAGTTGGAAGTTGTGAGGGGAGGCAAATAGATCTATGTCCGGGAATCCCCAATTCCTTGTTATCATGCGGAAGACTTGTGGATCCAGCTGCCACTCGTGGGGGTCCATGAGGTTTCTGCTTAGTTCGTCCGCCAGAGTATTTTCTTTTCCTGGCAGGAATTGTGCCTGCATTTGTACTTGGTAAGTCAATTCTGTGTCCCACAAAGCCATGGCTAGTCTGCAAAGGGGGGGTAAGAATGTGTGCCCCCCTGCTTGTTTATATACCACATGACCGTGGTATTGTCTGTCTTTATCAGTAGTTGTCCCGGATGAAGTAGGTCCTTGAAGGCTGTCAGAGCATTTTGAACAGCTAGCATCTCTTTTTGATTGATATGTAGATGCATTTGGTTTGCGGACCATGTGCCCTGAATGCATCTTCCTGCCATGTGGGCCCCCCAGGCATAATCTGATGTATCTGTTGTTAGGTTTTGCCTGGCTGGGGGTAATGTGAATGGCTGTCCCTTGTTCTGGTGACAAGCCTTTGCCCACTATCGAAACTCCTGTTGAAGGCAGGGAATGAGAGTAATCATTGTTTCCAGGCTGTGGCAATGCTGAGTCCAAACACTTTTTAGGCACCATTGAAGTTTCCTCATATGTAATTAGTAGGATGTAGGATGCAGGATGCCATGAAGCCCAAAGCCTGCAGACTTTTTCTTGCAGATAACTGGGCCTTTGTTGCCATTATTTTGAAATAAGTAGTCAGTTGCCTTTGTTTGTCTGGTGTGAGATAAGCCATCTGGGCAGTTGTACTTAAGCTTGCACCCAGGAATATTATCTCTTAAGAGGGTACTAATTTTGATTTCCTTTCGTTGACTGTGTACCCTATGCATGTTAGAAGTCTTTTCACAAATGCCAGATGCTATAGAAAAATGCCCTTGTTCTCTGCTTGAATTAGGCAGTCATCCAAGTAAGGATATATTTGTATTCCTCTGCCTGCAAAATGAAATTACTGGTGCCAGGCACTTTGTAAAGACCCTGGGAGCAGTAGATAAGCCAAAGGGCAGTGCAGAGAATTGGTAATGCATTGAGCCAGCCTTGAATCTGAGGCATCTTCTGCATGATTGTCTGATTGGGACATGCAGGTATGCCTCTTTTAGGTCTAAAGTCACAAGCCAAGCCTTCGTGCCCAGCATGAGCAGAAGCTGCTGTAAAGGTCAACATCTTGAATTTTGGTATGTCCAGGAATGTGTTTAGGATAGATAGGTCCAGTATTGGTCTCCAGGTTTTGTCTTTTCTGGGTACCAAGAACAGTCTTGAGTAAAATCCTTGTCCCTGCTCTTGCTCTGGTACTTGCTGGATGGCCCCCATGTCCATGAGGGATGAGACTTGTTTTTGTGCCTCTGCCCATTGATTTTTTGGCAGATCTGGCCAAACATTTGCCTTTGGCAGGGTATGGAAGTGGAACTTGTAGACTTGTGACACTATGTTTAGAACCTACTTGTCTTGGATTATAATGTGCCAATTTTGAGACAAAAGTGCTATTTTTCCCCCTAAGGTTGCTGCCAGGAGATAGGTGCTTGGCACAGGCAGGGGGAAGTCATTGGGACTGTTTCCTGTAAGGTTGCGATTTGTCTTCTCCACTTTTGGAGGTAGAAGCATGCCATTGCTTTGACCTGTTGAACCTTGCGGCTGAGATCTGCCTCTAGGTCATCTGGATCTGCCCCTTTGAGGTCTGTCTGAGGCAGGAAAGGACCAAGTTTTTGTAGGCCAGTGTCTACTAAACCTAGGTGGCTGTACTTGTAAAAAATCTTTGACAGTTTGCATAGATTTAGCTTTGTCCTCCATCTTTAACACCTCTTCTGCCTTAACACCAAACAAAGCATAATGCTGTAAAGGTGCATCTAATAATTTTACTTTGACATGATCAGGCAGATTTTGTTCCTTTAACCAAGCATGCCTCCTAATTACAGAACCTGTAACTGCAGCCCTGCAGGAGGCCTCCAGAGAATCAAAACCACATTGCAAAGTATGCTTTCCGACTTGTTCAGCTGCATGCAATATATCCTGCATTTCCTTGTTTTCTGCACATTCAGAGTTTAACAACATTTTCTGTTTAAGCAATGCCATGACATGTTGCCGATATTTGAGCATATGAAACTGACAGTTTAAGGCCCTTATAGCCAAGGTAGCAGATGTGTAAACCTTTTTCCCCATCTATCCAGTGCCCTAGAATCTCTGTCAGAGGGGTAGGGTTTTTTGCAGCAAAAGCCTTAACCCTGCTGGGACCTTGTGAAATAGTTTCTGGGTCTGCAGCAGGGTTTTTGAAAAGGAATATATGAGAGTCAGGAACCCTGTAATATCGGTCAGGCTTAATAGGAGCTGGAGGTAAGGAGTCAGGGGTCAGACTAGACTCTGAAAATACATCTACAATGTCTAACACAGGTGGAATGGCTAGAGGCCTGTGTTGAGGTAGTGTAAAAGGAAGTCCCTGAGCCTCTTTTTAGATTCTGAAAAATCTTGGCTCTCCCAATGGAAGTGCTCCCTCATGGTATGCAAGGTTTCCCCAAAAGAACAGTCTTCAGGAGAAGAAGCTGAAGGAGTAGATTCTTCAGCATCAGAATCCTCATAGGGGGAAACCTGATCTGAAGATTCATAGTCTGTCTCCTGCCTAGGCCTCTTAACACAAGGGGGATGAGTACCTCCTGATCAAGGTAATCAAGTCTTCGGCCATTTTGAGCATTTGTTTTTTGGGCATGGAGGCCTGACCACGTGGCTCTTGAATTTGTTTCTTTGTCTTTGAAGGTGCTTTAGTCTTTGCCTTTGAAGTCTGTTTAATGTATAGATGTTTAGGCCTGAAAATGCCCCCAGAAGCTGGTGCCTGCTCAGCGGCTCCGGACCCATCTTAAGGAACTGTGTCCGAGGCTCCAATACCTTGAGTTTCCAGTGGCATAGCATACTCCATGTGGGAGTCGTTAGCAGCCTGCAACTCTAAAGTAGCGGATGTCAGGGGCTGTGAAAGCGCCTCACTGAGAACCATCAAACCAGCGACTGGCTTAGGAGAAGTTTCGTCGTCGGCTTTGGGCCTCGGTTGCCTATCCTTTTCTTTTTCTTTGCATTTTTTGTGAACTCCGGTCGGATGGCTGTCCGACGACAATTCTGGATAATTAAGCCTAGTCCAAAATAGTTTAATGCAAAATCATACCGACGCTTAATAGTGTGCTGGTTGAATCTAGCACAAAACCGACAAACTGAAACGTTATGGTCAGGGCCTAGGCAAGGAATACAGTAGGAATGAAAGTCCTTATGAGGTATTTGCTTTCCACAAGAAATACAATTAACTTTTTCTGACATCGGTCTGGAGCAAGAAAAAGTTTCCACAATGGGATACTTAGCTTTAATGAAGACTTCGGATCTGAAATTCGAACACGAAAATCTCAGGAATCGGCCGACCGGCACTTGCGGACTGCTTCTGCTTCGGGCACCGCGCGGCAAGAAAGACTGAAGAAAATGGCATTGGCCACTTCTTTTATACCCCTGACGTCAGAGGAAGAGCCGACAGCAGCCGACGCAGGACCCAGGACTTTGGAATTCAGGCCGACTGAGGGCAACCTGCCAGCAGGATTACCCAAATGTAATGACTGCAACAGTGAAACACGAAGAGCATCATTTAAATGTAAATTTGTTTACAGACCATTTAGAGTAACGATTTGGAGGAGGGAACCTAGGTGGGTTGTTCCAGTTTCTGGACAGAGACCAAAGAACTCCACATTCTGGATATACATCACTTACTACCTTCTCAGGTCCTGTTCGGATACTGGAACATCAGGACAAAATCCCCAGCTACCACAGGTGGCCTAGCCCAGCAAATCTTTTAGAAAGGTTGCTCCAAAAGAAGCTCTTCTTCAAGAAACAGACTCCAGACTGCAATGCTTAGCAATGATAATGAAGACCAAGTAGCTACTGTTGCTATCTCATGAAAGTTAAGAAAAACATGGACACAGCTTAAGCCTTAAAAAAGTGAGCCTTTGATGGAAGGGAAAGCTCTTTGCCTGCTGATGAATAGCAAAAGGAAATGCTGTCTGAAATGCATTTTACCAACAGAATCTTAGTGATCTTTTGACCTAGCTTTACTGCTGAATAATTGATAAAACATCATTAATCTTTGTTGAAGGTCTTGGTGCGATCCAAACAAAACCTTAATTGCCTGTGAACATCCAAACAATGCAACAAGTACTCTGCTTTGTTAGAGTACTTACTGGTAGGTGAGTGTATTGATTAGGTTGTTTTCAGTTGCTACTTTGGGCATAAAAGATTGTTTCGTCCTATGGTATACTTGGTCCTGATGAAAAATAATGTAGGGATATTGTGAGTAAGAGCATGAAGCTCAAACTCTTTTTGCTGAAGTAATAGCCACCAAATAGGTCTTCCATGAGAAGAACTTATCACATGAACCTGCTTGTTCAAAGGAAGATTCCATCAGTACAGTCCAAAGTTCAGACTCCAAGCCAGAGTTTAACTACCCGGTGTCTGAAATAAAAAAAACACCTTACATGAAGGACTTTACATGGTCCGTGTACAGCCAGGAAATGATCTGAAGAACCTTCATGATAAGAAGAAATTGCTGCTAGTTGCACTTTTAACTGAGTAACTAGCTCCCCTTACTACATACTTCTAACTGTACTGATGTTAGTGAAAAGTTTGTCAAAAGCCCACACAGAGACCCTTATCCATTTCCCTTGCAAATTTTCCTGCGTTGAAGTTTTCTGCAAAGCTGTAATGAGTTTGATTACATCTGGAGGGAAAGTACAGTTGTGTACACTTACCATAAATGTAGATGTTCGAGTGTATTCACTGTTGCAGTCATTGGGTTATCCCTGCCAGGGTAGCCCTCAGTTGGCCCGAATGCCAGAGGCTTAGTATTTCTGCGTAGGTTGCTGTCACTCCAGGACTGACGTCAGGTTGTCAGTGGCATAAAATAAGGCAGCCGACGCCATTACATCAGTTTTCCTTGCCCTGTCAGAAGCCCCCAAGAGGGAGCTAGGATATGGTGGAAGACCACCACCAATAGAAAGTAAATACCAAAAATTCCCTGAAAGGAGAGAGAGACAAGGGGGATGGAGAGAGGGAAACCAGGACTGCAACAGTGAATACACTCTAACATCTAAATTTATGGTAAGTGTACACAACTGTACTATGCTCTTCGTGTTTCACTGTTGCAGTCATCACATTTGAGTTGATTCCCAAAGCTGAAGAAAAGGGTGGAGGCAGTCAAGAAGACTGGGGGCTGGCTAGGATGCCCTGCAAGACTGTGGTGGCAAAGCCTGCCCTGAATTTGGAAAAGATAAGCAGGTGGTAATGCTTGGTGAAAGTATGAACAGATGATCATGTTGGAGCCTCCAGAAAGTCCCTGGTGAGGACCCTTCTGAGGAAAGCTGCAGAGATGGAGGTTGCTCTGGTGGAATGTGCCCTGACCACCGTGGGGGGAGGTTTCCCGTGCTGTTTGTAGCAGAAATGGATGCAGTGTGCTATCCATTTGGAAATGATTTGCTTGGACATGGCCTTGTCCTCTGCTCCTGCAGTGAAGCTATCAATCAATCAGTTTTTCTAAAAGGTTTAGTCCTGTCTGTCTAGGTAGGATCTGAGCTGTCTGTGCACATCTAGAGAGTGTAGAATCCTTTTCCCCCTTGTTTTGTGGGTTATGATAAAAAGGTGGGCAAATGAATGGACTGGTTGAGAGCCACACTGGACACCACTTTTGGCATGAAGGATGGGTTAGTCCCGAGGGAGACCCTGTCAGCATGGAAAATGATGAAGGGCTCTACAGGCATAAGTGCTTGTAGCTCGGATACTCTACTAGCTGAAGTGATGGCCAGAAGCAAGCATGTCTTCCAAGAGAGAAACTTTACCTCTGTTGAAGTTGCAGGTTCAAAGGGGGGTAGGGTGAGCTTTCCCAACACAAAGTTTAGGTCCCAAGCTGGGGTAGGAGCTCTTCTAGGTGGCCTCAAGTTGTTAGCCCCTCTTAGGAACTGTTTGATGAGAGGGTGTGAGAAAAGAGGTGGCTCTGTGCTGAAATGAGCAGAGATAGCAGAGGCATGAATTTTAATAGAAGAGAAGGACTGACCCCTATGTAGTAGGTCAGTCAGGTAATCCAGAATGAGAGGTAGGAAGGGCTGTGCCATTCTGGCTCCTTTAGCCTGGATCCAGGTGCAAAACCTTTTCCACTTGTCAGCATAAGACTTTCTAGTGCTGGGGTGTCTGGCCTCGCGTATAACATCTAGAACTTGTCTGCTTAGACTGGCAGCTTGTGGAGTGGTCAGGGAATAAGTCAGGCTGCCAGATTGAGGGTCTGCAATTGCGGATGAATGAATTTTCCATTCCTCTGGGTCAGGAGTGTTGAGATCTGAGGTAGATGCCATGGTGGCAGGGGGGACAGGCTGCGCAGCAGTGGGTATCAGTGCTAGCGTGGCCAGTCTAAGGCAATCAGAATTGTCCTCGGTTTTTCCTCCCTTATTTTGAGCAGTACCCTTGAAATGAGTGGTAGTGGGGGAAATGCATAGATCGAGGGTTTACCCACCAGAAGGATAGAGCATCCACTTTCCAGGCCTTGCTGTGAGGTTCCCTGATGCAGTATTTGCTGAGCTGATTGGAGTGGGAGACAAAGAGATCGACCTTCGGGGTACCCCATTTCTGAGTTACAAGGGTGAACGTACTTTGGTCTAGCTGCCACTTGTGTGGGTCCAGCAGATTTCTGCTTAAGTTGTCTGCCAGAGAGTTTAGAGAGTCTGGCAGGAATTGTGCTAACAGGTGTAAGTTGCACGGCTGAGGTAGTGTGCCAAAGGGTCATGGTGGGACTGCAGAGAAGATAGGAGTGGGTCCCTCCATGCTTGTTGATATACCACATTCACTGTGGTGTTTGTTTTGATCAGTAGAGGCCCCGGGGAGAGTAGGGGTCTGAAAGCTGTTAGAGCGTGCTGAACAGCTAACATCTCTTTTTGACTGATGTGCAGATGTATTTGACTTGGGCTCCATTTGTCTTGAATGCACCTGCCGTCCAGGTGTTCACCCCAGGCATAGTCTGATGCATCTGTGGTGAGGGTCTTGGTGGCGTGGGGCTGTGAGAAGGGAAGTCCCTTGTTGTGTTAGCATGCTGCTGCCCACCAAAGAAAATCTTTCCTTAGACAAGGTATCACTGGTATAAGAGTTTCCAGGTCTTGGGAGTGCTGACACCAAGGGCTTTTTAGGTATCATTGTAGTTTCCTCATATGCAGTCTGGCATATGGAATGAGTAGAAAGCAAGAAGCCATGAACCCTAGTGCTTTGCAGGATTTTCCTTGCGGATAACTGGGTCCTGGTGGCTAGTTGAGAGAAGTATGCTGTCAGGTAGGTTTGTTTTTCTGGTGTAAGGAATGCCATCTGGGATGCTGTATCCAGGCTTGCTCCCAGGAATACAATTTTTTGAGTGGGTACTAGTTTGGATTTCTTTTCGTTGATAGTATACCCCAGGGAGGTCAGTAGGTCCTTTACAAAGGTCGGTTGCTTTAGCAGTTTTTCCTGTCTGCCTGAATCAGCCAGTTGTCCAAGTATGGGTAAATTTGAATATTTCGGTCTGCAAAAAGCAATGGCTGGAGCTAGACATTTTGTGAAAACTCTGGGAGCAGTGGATAAGTCAAAGTGAAGTGCAGAGAACTGAAAGTGCAGTGATCCTGCCCTGAAACGTAGGAATTTCCTGCATGATTCCCTGATTGGGATGTGTAGGTAGGCCTCTTTTAGGTCTAGGGTGGCTAACCAAGCATCCTTGGAGAGCATAGGTAGAAGCTGCTGGAGGGTGAGCATTTTGAATTTGATCACCAGAAAGGTGTTTAGAATGGATAGATTGAAGATGGGGCCATGTGCCCTCTTTTCTGGGTACCAGGAAGAGTCTGGAGTAAAACCCTTGGCCTGTTCTGCAGGAACATGCTCTATTGCCCTCATAGAGAGCAGGGAAAGGACTTGCTTTTTGGCCTCTGCCCACTGATTTGGGGGAAGATCTGGGAACCCTTTTGGGGTTGGTGGAGTGTGGAAATAAAATTTGTATCCCTGGGACACTATGCTGAGGTCCCAGCAGTCATTGGTAATGGTGGCCCAGGTGCTTGCATGGAATGAGAGTTTTCCTCCTAGGGGCAAGAGTAGGTGGGCAGAGGGAGAGTTTGGAAGTGTAAAGTCATTGTGAGTTCTTACCATGAGGGGGTGGCTTTGTACTCCCTGGATATGAAGAGGAGGAACTCCACTGTTTAGATCTCTGCATTCCCTGGGGCTGTTGTCTGGGGGGCCTGCTTCCTCTGGGTCTGGGCTGAGCTGACCTGGAGGGGGCAGGAAAGGATCAGTGCTTGGAAGGGCAATGCCTACTGAACCTCAGTGGCTGGACCTGTAAGAAGTCTTTAACTGTCTGCATAGATTTAGCTTTTTCTTCCATATTTTTTAAGACCTCTTCTGCCTTGGTGAAAATAAGTTGTCTTTGTGCAAGGATGCATCCTATAATTTGGATTGGACATGGTCTGGCAAGGGGTGTTCCTTAAGCCAAGCATGCCTTCCAAGGACAGAACCAGTGACTGCTGCCCTTCAAGACGCTTCTAGGGTGTCAAAACCACATTGTAAGGTGTGTTTAGTTACTTGACTTGCAGAATGCATCAACTCTTGTAACTATTTTCTGCACAAGCAAGAATAGAAGATATTTTTTGTTTGAGGAGTTCCATTGTATGTTGCTGATATTTCAGCATATGGAACTGACAATTAGTGCTTTAACAGCAAGAGTAGCAGAGGTGTATACTTTTTTACCCCATCTGTCTAATGCTTGGGAATCCCTGTCTGAGGGGGTGGGATTCTTAGCTGAAGTTGCTTTGATTCCTTTAGGTCCTTGAGAAATAACCTCGGGGTCAGCAGTAGTATTTTTGCAACTAAATTTGTGAGAGTCAGAGACTCTACAGTGCCTGTTGGGTTTCCTGGAAGCAGGAGGGAGGGTTGTCAGGAGTCAGACTGGATCCCATAAAAAACATCACCCAGGACAGGAGGAATGCCCAGAGGTCTGTGCTGTGGGAGATCTAAGAATTCCCTGAGTCTCTTTTTTGACTGAGGGTAGTCCTGACCTTCCTATTGGAAATGCTCTCTTAAAGTATGTAGGGTTTCCCCAAAGGAAATGTCCTCAGGTGGAGAGGCTGAAGGGATGGATTCCTCTGCATCAGAATCCTCATAAGCAGAGAGGGGTTGCATATCTTCATATTCAGATGCATCAGAGTCATCGGACACCTGTTCAGATAAAACTACTGGGGACAAATCTCTTTCTTTTCGAAGGGGTAGCCTGGCTTCCCCTGATGAGTATTATAAGGTCTACGGCCTTTTTAAGCATTTGAAACTGAGGCAAGGTGGCTGAGCTGGGGTCGTTTTTTTGGGTGCGGTTTGTACCCTGGGCATTAGAAACTCTGTAGTTTTCGAAATAACTGTAGATGCGAAAGAAGTCGTCTGTGTCGAGTATCAGTAGTGTGAAGTACTTCCTCGGAAGCCAGTGCCTGCTCAGCAACTCTAGGCCCATTCAATGTAGAGACATCCGCAGGATCCTTACTCGTCTCACGGCATACCGGACTCCAAAAGGGTCTCGATAGCGGTCCTCGAATCCAGACAAGCTGGGATCAGGGGCTGCGAAAGCACCTCAATGAGGACCGGAGAACTGACTACTAGCTTAATGGAAGTGACATCAGCAGTTTTGGACCTGTGCGGTTTGTCTGTCTTTAGTTCTGGCATTGAACAAAGCACAAAAGCGACAGCAGGGGACATCATGGTCTGGGCCTATGCAAGTGACGCAGTAATAATGAAAGTCTCGGTGTGGTATTTGCTTTCAACAGGTGAGACCATTGTTAACTTTTTCTGACATCGGTTAGAGCAAGAAAAAAGGACCCCCAACGGGGTACTCAACTTTAATTCGGAAACAAAAAACTCCGGTAGCAGCCGACCGGCACTCGTGCGAACTACTTCTGCTTCAGGCTCCTCGGCAAGAATGACTTATGTAATGGTGTCGGCTGCCTTATTTTATACCACTGACGACCTGACATCAGTCCTGGAGCGACAGCAACCGACGCAGAAATACTAAGCCTCTGGCATTCGGGCTGACTGAGTGCTACCCTGGCAGGGATAACCTAAATGTGATGACTGCAACGTTGAAATACGAAGAACATCTGATAGTTGTTAGCCATTTCTAGAACTGGAGAAACCAGGCAGTTAGACAAAGGGATTAGAAATCCAGATGAGGCTGTCTGGACAAGTTACTTACCAGAGCCAAGTCCTGAGGGAGGAGAAGCCCCCCCAATTAGATAAGGCCAAATGCAGTGGGAACCAAGTCTGGCGTGGCCAGAAGAATTTTATGAGAATGAGTTGATCCCTGCAAACGGCCTGTGTTTTCAATCATTTGTGCTCAGTTGGTTTACTCTCAATGCTTTGCTTGCTTATATACATTATTTCTTCTAGTACTTTTATTTTAAGAGGTGGTAATGTGACCCATAGTTCTTCTTGTTAAAACAATATCCAGGAAATGGCTACTCTCTGAAGTTATTTTACATTATAAAAACTTAGCTGTATTTAATCAGCTCCTCTTGTAAATCACCCTATACAAAAAAATATCAATAAAATGCTTACAAAACAATATTTTCTTTAACAATTACTTTAATACAAACTCTAACTTCCAATGTGACGTCACAATATTAGCTTAGGTGTTCACCACTAGAGTTCCCATGACTACATCTTTTTGTAAATACACAGTATCTTGAACCATTATGTTCCAAAACTTTATCCATCTCTATACTGAAGATTATGATTGTCTTACATAAGCATTTTTCTATCTCTATACTGAAGATTATGATTGTCTTACATAAGCATTTTCTAAGTGCTTCTACGCTAAAATCATTAGGTACTGATATAAAGAATCAATGTCCAAGTTAGAAAAACAGAGGTACGAATATTACTTTATTGTTCCCATTTACTGAGCTTCTGACTGTGATTGATTTGTTTCTACCAGTTTTTCTAGGTTGGAATTAATCTATTTAAGCTGCTTGTTTGCATCCCATGATTCCTCAGGCCTACACTGGAGAGACTTTCAAAGGAGAGGTCTAAAAGACCATTTTTTAACACCATCACAGAATGGTGAATGAATGCAGCTAGCTTCTAGTGATTTAGGTGCGCAAGGAAAGCATCCTTCCTAAGTTTGATTGTTTGGAGCCTAAAATCTTTTCAGATTTCATGTGAAGTTGCACAGTCGTCAAGACCTAAACAATAAACAAACTTGTCATGCTTGCCTTTAAAAGTAATCAGACTTTTACAAAGACATTTAGCCAGCATTCCCAGACCTCTGAATGTATACATCTGGTCCTGAACAGATGACAAAAACTGAATCTCAGTTAAGAACTACTAACACAACTCTCTATTCAAGAATAGAAAAGAATTCCCTAGGGGATGCTTATCTGCAAACTTCCACTCGTGGCCTGGTCTGATGGACCAAATGAATACCAGTATCATTCCACAGATGATAGACCTTATACCTTTCTGTATAATGCAATGTGAATATGTCTTGGAGGGGGGTGAGAGCAATGCGAGGTCAGTATGTTGGGGGAGTGATCTTTGAAACTCTGGTTGGACATAGTCCACAGCACAGACAGTACAGTTGTGTAAACTTACCATAAATGTAGATGTTCAACTGTATTCACTGTTGCAGTCAAACATTTGGGTTATCTGCTTGCAGGTAGCCCTCAGTCGGACTGATTAATAAAGTCTTGGGTCTGCATCAGTTGCTGTCCCTTCTTCCATGACGTCAGGTCGTCAGGGGTATAAAACATGCAGCGACGCCATTACATCAGCTTTTCTTGCCCCAGATGTCAGGTGCCCCCCTAATGGGAAGCAATTAAACATAAAAGCACAAAGCTATACCTCCAACAAAAAAAGCAAACACACCAAAAAGGAAAGTAGAGGTATAGCCAAAAGAAGTTAGGGGGCTGGAGGGAGAGTAACCATGACTGCAACAGTGAATATACTTGAACATCTACATTTATGGTAAATGTACATAACTGTACTATGTTCTTCGTGTTTCACTGTTGCAGTCATTATATTTGGGTAGATTCCCAAAGCTAAGGATGGGAAGAGGAATTTAGATAGCATTAGGACCAGCTATAAGGCCCTGCAAGACTGCAGTGGCAAAGACAGCTCTGGATTTAGAGAAAATTGGCAGATGGTAATGCTTGGTGAAAGTATGTACAGAACTCCAGGTAGCAGCTTCTAGGATGTCCCTGGTAGGGACGCCTCTAAGAAAGGTTGTAGAGGTAGATGCAGCCCTGGTGGAGTGAGGTCTGATCCCCTGGGGGATAGGTTTTCCATGATGCTTATAGCAGAAATGAATGCAATGGCTTATCCATTTAGAAATGGTTTGCTTTGAAATAGCCTTCCTGTCTGTCCCTGTAGCAAATGCCACCAGCGGTTGTTCAGATTTCCTTTGATATTTAGTCCTGTCCAAGTAGAATCTAAGTTGTCTGTGCACATCTAAGGAATGCAGTATTTGTTCCCCTTTATTCTATGGATTGGGAAAGAAGGTTGGCAAATGAATGGACTAAGAGCCACACTGGATACCACCTTGGGCATGAAGGATGGATTGGTTCTGAGGACACCCTATCCGCATGAATGATGATGAAAGGCTCCACTGCCATAAGGGCCTGTAATTCAGATACCCTTCTAGCTGACGTGATTGCTAAAAGGAAAGCTGTTTTCCAAGAAAGAAACTTTACGTCTGCAGTAGCAGCTGATTCGAAAGGATGTAGAGTGAGTTTCTCCAAGACAAAGTTAAGGTCCCAGGGCTGGGGTTGGAGCTCTCCTGAGTGGTCTCAAATTTTTGGCCCCTCTGAGGAACTGCTTGAGCAGTGGATGAGAGAAGAGGGGAGGTTCTGTGTTTTAATGAGCTGAAATGGCTGAGGTGTGTATTTTAATGGAGGAAAAAGACAGACCCTTGTGAAGCATCTCAGTTAAGTATTGTAAAATCTGAGGTAAATTGGGCGCTGCTGTGCTCATCCCTTGAGATTGGTTCCAGCACAGAATCTTTTCCATTTTTCAGCATAAGATTTTCTAGTACTAAGCCTCCTTGCCTCTAAAATGATATCCATTCACAGGTTTGCTGAGGGATGGAGAGATTAAGTAATTAGCCAGGCTGCAAGGTTCAGTGTTGGAAGCTGAGGGTGCAGAATCTGGTTCTCCTGCTGAGACAGCAGGGAAGGAGTCTGAGGCAGGTGCCATGCAGTAACTGTGACACACTGCGCAGGTGGGGGTACCAGTGTTGGCGCGGCCATTCTGGAGCAATCAAAATCATCCTTGGTTTGTCCTGTTTGATTTTTAGTAGTACTTTGGAGAGCAGGGAGAGGCAAACAGGTCTATATCTGGGCTCCCCCATTTGCTTGTCAATATGTTGAAAATCCTTGGTTCCAATTTCCACTCGTCTGGGTCCATGAGGTTTCTGCTTAGTCCGTCTGCCAGTGCATTTAATTTTCCTGGCAGAAATTGAGCTTGTAGGTGCACTTGGTAGCTCAAGGCTGTGTTCCACAATGCCATGGCTAGTCTGCAGAGGGGGTAAGAATGTGTACCCCCCTGCTTGTTTATGTACCACATAACAGTGGTGTTGTCCGTCTTTACCATTAGTTGTCCTGGAAGAATGTGGTTCTTGAAGGCTGTCGGAGCATTCTGTATAGCTAACATTTCTTTTTGATTGATATGCAGGTGCATTTGACTTGGGTTCCATTTGCCCTGAATGCACTTTCCTGCCAGGTGAGCCCCCCCCATGCATAGTCTGATGCATCTGTTGTTAAGGTTTGGGCGGCAGGGGGTGGTGTGAAAGGTAGTTCCTTGTTTTGGTGGCAGGCCTCTGCCCACCAAAGGAACTCTAGGCATAGGCAAGGTATGATAGGAATCATTGTTTCTAGGTCTTGAGAATGTTGACACCATAGGCTTTTTAGATACCACTGTAGTTTCCTCATATGCAGTCTTGCATATGGAATTAGAAGAATGCAGGAGGCCATGAACCCCAAGGCTTGCAGTATTTGTCTTGCAGACAGCAGTGTTTTTGTGGCCACTTGTTTGAAGTAGGATGTCAAATGAATTTGCTTTTCTGGCGTGAGGTAAGCCATCTGGGAAGTTGTCTTCAAGCTTGCTCCCAGGAATATAATTTGTTGACAGGGTACCAGGTGTGATTTCTTTTCGTTTATGGTGTACCCCAGACAAGTTAGAACCCTTTTTACAAAGTTGAAAAAACCAAGCAATAACAAATAAAAAACCACCAAAAGCAGGAGCTGGGATGCTAGCAAGTTTATTCTTCTGGTACCTCGGCTAAAAAAAAGCCTTCAAAGGAATAACCACTAACATTTTGCTGCATCTTTTATACTTGATTCATAAGTAACAATCAATCAATTAAATACTTAAATACATCAGAGAGTTTAAAGAGACCATACACTAATAAAACACTTGTGAAACATACTGACAATACGATTCAAACATCGATATAATACATATTAAATATAATTTAAATATATATTTTTTCTCAAATACACTTTTAAATGCATTTTAACGCCTTCAAATGGTGAGATTCATTTCCAAATTTAAGCCCCTAGGTTTCAGAGTGCCAAAACTTAATATGAACCTACTTTCCAAATTAAGTAATTTATGTAAAAAATTACCAGCATTATAAAAATCGGGTTTAGCTAATGCACACAAAAAAAAAGGTTCATATTAAGTTTTATTATTATTTATTATATTTAATATGTATTATATCGATGTTTGAATCTTATTGTCAGTATGTTTCACAAGTGTTTTATTAGTGTATGGTCTCTTTAAACTCTCTGATGTATTTAAGTATTTAATTGATTGATTGTTGCTTATGAATCAAGTATAAAAGATGCAGCAAAATGTTAGTGGTTACTGAAGGCTTTTTAGCCGAGGTACCAGAAGAATAAACTTGCTAGCATCCCAGCTCCTGCTTTTGGTGGTTTTTTATTTGTTATTGCTTGGTTTTTTCAACATTCGGAAGGAGGAAGGAGTTGGTTTTAAAATGGCAAACTCAGCTTTGAATGGAGGTGGATTTCGTTTTGCCAACTTGGCCAAAGAAAGGGATGACAAGTTGGCTGCTTGATCCATGGACTCTATCTGGTAATGGTAACTTTGACAAGAGGTTTGACGATTTGAAAAAGTTGAGGGTGAAAGAGACTTCTTTATTTTATGACACACGACTACTTGAGAAATATGTGAACTTATCTATAACACCTAGAGGGCTTCGGGTTGATGAACTACCCGCCTTCAAATTTTCTGAAGAAGAAAGTGAGTTTTAGAAGAGTGGAAGGCGGTATCGTTGCAATGTACCTTAAGTTGGCTCAAGATTCTTATTAAACGGAACCAAAAGACTTTGGGTGTGATCCAATCACAGATTGCAGAGGTAGAAGAGAAACTATCTAATGATTTTTCTAGTGAAGTGTTTTGTGCAACTATGAAGGATATTAATGAAGACATCGTTAAAATTGAAGTCGATGTAGTTTTGAGAAAGAAAAAAATTAAACAGGGATATCAATGACTTTAAAAGAAATGTTGTGTATTCATGGCAACGTAAGTGTAGAAATGGTATGTCCCAAACCAGAAATGCGGAATGAGGTTCCCGGAGTAGCAGAGATTCGTCAGTCTCCTCTTCTGATACAGGTGTGAGTAAGAAGAGCGTGTCGTTTGAGAGAGTGGATGTTACTGAAGAAGCTGGTGTCCAGTCGGAGGTGGAGGAACAAGGGAGATGGAACTTTCGGCAGGGAAATAAATGCAAGTCGAGAACGAAGGGTCAAAACAGAAGACATTGAGGGCAGGACTGTTTCTGCTATAACACACAGTTTTTCAGGTCGGGACATTTTCCCTCATTTTGCCTCTATAAATGTTGATTGTAACACTATGCATATTGTGAATTTAAGTGACTTTATGGTCACTTCTGATATGGAACAGGTATTACTTAAGGGAAGTAAGTTTGTCCCTACTAGAATACCAGCACTTTCTGATTTATTGTTTGATGCTAAGCGATTTTGTCGTAAATTATTTTTGAAGGTGCATTTTGAAGCAAAGGATTCTCGTAATACTGTGTTTTCAGAAAATATTGAAAATGTTGATAATGTTGAAATTATTAACAGTTGTAATGTTTCTGATTATCTTTCTTGTTCGTATGATTCTTTGCTGGATCTTTCAATCTATGATTATGATCTAGAAGGTACTGTATCATTGAATATGGGTGTGTCTGACTCTGCTGTAGTTAATTTGGACTCTGGGTGTTTTTTCACAGGATATGGTAGACTTGAGGTACCTATTCTACCCACTCAAAGTTCTTTTTGTCCACCTAAGAATTCTTTCACTCTAAATGTTTTTGAGAATGCATTACTCAAAAATGTTGAAACTGAATATGCCTTGTTTTTGAAACAATACTTTAAATTTAATCTTACAAAAGCTGAATGGTCAGCATTGAAAACCATGCAAGGTGTTTTAGACAAATATGCATTTTGTTAAGCTGACAAAGGAGGGAATTGGGTGATTATGGATAGGCTACATTATTTAAAAATGGTCTTTGATTTGTTAAGTAATGAACATGTCTATGTTGAATTACCTGGCAACCCTGTCTTAGAATTTAATACAGCACTTTTGGAGCTGTTAGAGAGGGGTGAAAGGTTAGGTTTTCTAACCAATAAAGATGTGAGAAAGCTTTTTTTATTGCCAGTCCCAAAGACCCTACCTTTTATGCCTTACCGAAAATACATAAAAATCTTTTGGACCCTCCTGGTCGCCCTATTATATCTTGTTGTGGTGGTTTTCTTGAACATGTTGGTATATTTTTGGACAGTTTATTAAAAAAAGAATTGAGTAATGTGATTTCACATATTAGTAATACTACTGAGTATTGTGAGCAGGTAAAGAATTTACAGTGGAAAAATGGATTTTATTGGGCCACTGTTGATGTGAAGGCACTATATACCAGCATTAGGACTGAATTTGGTTTAGAGGCTATTAATAAAATTTTGGGGAGGGTCCACGATTTCCTTCATTATTTTACTTTTGAATTTGCACTTACTCACAATTATTTTTGTGTGAACAAAAATATTCCTACAAAAGGAAGGGACTGCAATGGGGCTAATTTTGCCCCACTTATGCTATTTTGTTCATGTCTTATTTTGAGACGACTTTTTGTATACTTTAGAATTTTTCAGAAAATGTTGTATTATATCATAGGTACATTGATGATTTGATTTTTGTGTGTACTGGTAATATTTTGGAATTTGATGAGTTTATTGCTAGTCTACATTGTAACAAATTTGGCCTTGAATTTACATATGCAGTGAATACCCATACCATTCAGTTCTTAGATATTTCCTTATATGTGGATTCCGATAATAAAGTTCAATATAGACCTTTTAAAAAGGATACTGCAACCAATAATTTTTTACATGCTGCTAGTGCACACCCCACACATTTGATTGAGGCACTTTGTTTTGGTGAGTTCAAGCGCATTTTTGAACATACCTCTGAAACTGGTTTGTTGGAGTTTGAATTTAAGGATATTAAAAATAGACTTAAAGCAAGAGGCTATTCTGAAATTCTAATAAATAATAGCGTTGATAGATTATTCAAACCTGGCTTTATAGCGAATGATGCAGTTAGATTTCACAATAGGAGTAAAAAACATGACAGGGGGTTGATGAATAGTAGAGATAAAATATTTTTTGTCACTAAATATTCTCCTTTTTCAAAAACTCTGAAAAATATTGTGGATTTCCTTTGGCCCATAGTCTGTGAAAATGATGAGATAGGACATCTTTTCTGTAACAAAGTTTGTTTTTCTTATGGGAGATATGCGAATTTGAAGGAAATGTTGAAGCCAAAGTATAAAGTTAGGGATATGAATATGTTAGATGGTACAACTATGTCAGATGGTATGTTCAAGTGTGGCAAATGCAAGGTCTGTTCTAAAGTAAAAAATTTATCAGGCAGCTGCATTGATGGTGTGAAATATCATGCCACTAATAAATTTGATTGCAAATCTTGTGGGGTTGTGTACATTGTGGGCTGTGGTTGTGTTCCACCTAAGTATTATATAGGTCAAACCAAATGTCAGTTAAAGATACGTATTCTGGAACATATGGGGGATGTTAGAAATTGTAAGATGGAAAGTCCAATATCTGAACATTTTAATACTGTTCACAATGGTGTCCTGGATTCTTTGTTTTTTTGTGCATTAGCTAAACCTGATTTTTATAATGCTGGTAATTTTTTACATAAGTTACTTAATTTGGAAAGTAGGTTCATATTAAGTTTTGGCACTCTGAAACCTAGGGGCTTAAATTTGGAAATGAATCTCACCATTTGAAGGCGTTAAAATGCATTTAAAAGTGTATCTGAGAAAAAATATATATTTAAATTATATTTAATATGTATTATATCGATGTTTGAATCTTATTGTCAGTATGTTTCACAAGTGTTTTATTACTGTATGGTCTCTTCAAACTCTCTGATGTATTTAAGTATTTGATTGATTGTTACTTATGAATCAAGTATAAAAGATGCAGCAAAATGTTAGTGGTTATTCCTTTGAAGGCTTTTTTTTAGCAGAGGTACCAGAAGAATAAACTTGCTAGCATCCCAGCTCCTGCTTTTGGTGGTTTTTTATCCCTTTTTACAAAGGCCAGATGATTCAAAAGTATGTCCTGGCTTTCTGCCTGAATTAGACAATCGTCCAGGTATGGGTATATTTGAATATTTCTTTGCCTGTAAAATGCAATAACTGGAACTAGGCACTTTGTGAATACCCTGGGTGCAGTAGATAAGCCAAAGGGCAGTGCAGCCTGCTTTGAAGTATAGGTATCTTCTGCAAGATTCCCTGATTGGGATGTGCAGGTATGCTTCTTTTAAATCTAGTGTTGCCAACCATGCATCTTTGCCTAGCATAGGAAGTAATTGGTGAAGAGTCAGCATCTTGAATTTTGGAATCTCCAAAAAGGTGTTTAGAGTAGACAGGTCCAGGATAGGATGTCATGAATGGTCTTTTCTGGGTACCAGGAAAAGTCTCAAGTAGAAACATTGTCTCTTTTCCTCTTCTGGTACCAGTTGAATAGCCCCCATGCTTAAGAGAGAAAGTACTTATTTTTGGGCCTCTGCCCACTGACTTGGGGGTAGGTCCGGCCACTCACTTGGTGTTGGCAATGTGTGGAAGTGAAATCTGTATCCCTGGGACACTATTTGTCCTGGGTAATGAGTTCCCAATTCTTTGCATGAAGAGCAATATTTCCCCCCAAAGGGGCAATCAGTTGAAAAGTGCTTGGAAATTTTAAAAGGAAGTCATTGAGACAGTTTACCATAGGGGGGAGTCTTATTATTCCCAAACTTGGAAGTGGAGCCCCCCCCCCCTGCTTAGCTCTTTGAGTCCCCTGGGACTGAAACCTGAGGTTTTTGCTGTGTCTAGGTTTGGCCTGAGAAGACCTGGAAGGGGCTGGAAAAGACCAATTCTTAGAGGACAGTTTGCATAGATTTAGCTTTATCTTCCATCTTTTTAAGAACTTCCTCAGCCTTGTTGCCAAACAGGTGGTCCTGATTTAAAGGAGCATCCAACAATTTAGCTTTAACATGATCAGACAAAGAATGCTCCTTAAGCCAAGCATGCCTTCTGAGCACAGAACCAGTAACAGCGGCCCTGCAAGAGGCCTCTAATGAATCAAAACCACACTGCAGAGTATGTTTTCCAACTTGTTCGGCAGAATGCATTAAATCCTGTAATTCTTTATTTTCCACACAGTCAGGAATCAACATCATTTTCTGTTTAAGCAGTCCAATAACATGTTGCCGATATTTTAACATATGAAACTTGCAGTTTAAAGCCCTAATGGCCAAGGTTGCAGAAGTGTAAACCTTCTTACCCCATCTATCCAGCACCCTGGAGTCTCTATCAGAAGGGGTAGGAGTCTATGCAGTAGAAGCCTTAATGCCCCTGGGCCCCTGTGAAATAGTCTCTGGATCTGCAATAGGATTTTTGAAAAGGAACTTGTGGGACTCAGGGACCCTGTAGTATCGGTCAGGTTTTCTGGGAGCAGGAGGCAGGGAATCAGGGGCCAAACTAGATTCCGAGAAAGCATCATCAACAATGTCTAGTACAGGAGGAATAGCTAAAGGCCTACGCTGAGGTAGGAGAAGGAAATCCCTAAGCCTCTTTTTTGAATCAGAAAAATCCTGGCTTTCCCAGTGGAAATGCTCCCTTAGAGTATGTAAGGTTTCCCCAAAAGAAAAATTCACAGGAGGGGAAGCAGAGGGAATACAAGTCCTCTGCATCAGAATCCTCATAAGTAAGTAAGGGCAAATCCAGATCATCAGAAGAGTCAGAAAAAACAGAATCCTGATCAGAAGATTCATGATCAACTTCAGTCCTAGGCCTCTTGGGGGGGGGGGGTTTGGCTACCCCTGATTAGAGTTATTAGGGTCTTCAGCCATTCTGATCATTTGTTTTTTTAGGCATAGAGGCCTGAGCATGTGGCCTGGGCATCGTTTTTTTTAGACCTGGATCGAGATTTAGGCCTAAGTAATGAAGGAGGTGTCGATTTAATATGCAAGTCCGTAGGCCTGAATACACCCTCAGAAGCCAGTGCCTGCACAGAGGCTCTGGACCCATCCAAAGTAGACACATCCGCGGGTTCCATATTTGAAGCATCTCGTGGCATACCGGACTCCGAATGGGTCTCAGTAGAGGCCTGCGAATCAGAAGAAGCGGGTATCAGGGGCTGCAAAAGCACCTCACCGAGTACTGGCGACTGGCTTAGGAGAAGCGTTGTCGACAGTTTTGGACCTCGGTGGCCTGTCCCTGTCTTTATCTTTGTGTTTTTTCAGAATCCCGGTAGTTGGATGGCTAAACGTCGACATTTCTGGATAATTAAACAGAGAACCGAAATATTTAGAAGCGAAAATATACCTACTATGGATAGTGCGCTGATTAAATAAAGCACAAAACCGACAGCAAGGTACGTCGTGGTCAGGGCCTAGGCAAGGAATACAGTACAAATGAAAATCTTTATGAGGTATTTGCTTTCCACAAGTAATGCAATTATTGGTGGTGGTGCTGCAGTAGCGTTGTCGCCTCAAAGTAAGACGTTATCCTGTTCGATTCTCAGCGAAAGCGTTTTCTGTGTGGAGACATGCGTGAATGGGCATACCTTCATTGAAGGTTGCACGTCAGGGTTGGCAACTCGGCACGTAAAAATCTACTGCCAATCATTAGCGGACCGGAGTTCCACTGTGGTGACCCCTAACCGGGAAAAGCCAAAAAACACAACAACTGACATCAGTAAGGAGCAAGAAAAAAAGTTTCCCCAACGGGGTACTTAGCTTTAGTTGAAAACTTCAGTTCTGAAACTCGAAAATGAAAATTTCAGGAGTTGGCCGACTGGCACTTGCGAACTGCTTCTGCTTCGGGCACCGCGTGGCAAGAAAGACTGATGTAATGGCGTCAGCTACATGTTTTATACCCCTGATGACATGGAAGAAGGGACAGCAACCGACGCAAGACCCAAGACTTTGCTAATCAGGCCAACTGAGAGCTACCTGCAAGCAGATAACCCAAATGTAATGACTGCAACAGTAAAACACGAAGAACATCACTGAAGTTACAACTGCAACAGTGACTTACATGAAGGTCACATAAACTTTTTAAAGTGCTGTCTTTTAAATGTTTTCATTATGGCAGTCAGGTCTTCATAGCAGTACAGTGATGGTGTGCTTGCTGAGAAATCAAAAGTGATTTTAAACTGCATTTCTCAAGAATGTCCCAAATCACAATGACAGTGGTAGAATTCCGTGTATGAGCAGAATGGGAAGGGATGAGGATATCGAAATATTTATCCCGTTTGCCATCTGTACTATGGGCAGGGTTGTTTAGAATACAGCAGTCCCAGGAAAAAAAAAAACACAGTTCTGTTAAAAAAGCAAGTATTTTTTTAAACATCTAATCATCAGGCAGACCTTTCTCAAAATCATTTTATTTCAATTATTCTGTTTCAAGTTTATTAGTCTACAACGTCATGATTTTTTCCTTCTGTGAAATTCATTTAAATTCAAACAGCAAATATAAAATAAGGTACAACCAGTGTTTGAATGGAAGTACCCACTCAAATTTATGTGACATTACCCATGATCTGTGTTAAGCTAGGAATGAGAACTTATGAGTTCATTCATGTTTTCCCTGTACTGAAGTTTAGGACTTGGGTCTTCTAAGACTTGCATAAGTTTAAACATTCCGTAAGAAACAACAAAAACACAAGAAACACAGAGGGGGCCCTAAGGATTCATATGTCTTTATGTTTCTTACTTTAATGAAATTCTGGAGCAATCATAATTCAAATTAAAGACTATATTTATTAATATATATAAATTTACAATTACAAGTTTCTCACCAAGGAAATGAAAAAATACGTTTATGGCTTTGGAGCTTTAACGAGATATACAGTATTGTTCACTTGAGCAACCAAAATTTAGTAGATGGTAGAGGCACACGCACATGTTGCAGTTTGTGTGTGGTTGCGGTGCACTTTCCTTTAAGATTTCTTAAAGCATTTTCCTCTTTTCAAACTCCTACACAAAAAAGAAGAAATTACAGTCACACAAGAACTGATATAGCAAATCTTTTTAAAAAGCTTGAATGAATGTTTAAAAGGCATTCTGTAAAGTAGTCTGCATTGATCTAACAGAAAATTGTCATACTTGTCCAAGAGAGCCTAGCATTAAAAATGTGGTAAGGACAAGTACACACACAATTGCATGCACATTTCTCTGTGGAAGAGTTTGCAGTTAAACAAGTAAAGCAGATTTTGGTGTTTATCCTATTAGAAATGAAAAATTCGACTTACTCCGTTAAATCTCTATAAAAAATAAGTTCAAAAGTATAACTTTTACTTATGTTCTTTTCCTCTGTAACTAAGAAAACCATCAAACCACCACTGCATCTGCCAGAATGCATTTGTTCCCCTTTATGAACAGAGGGCATAAACGTAGCATGGCTATTATCTTTTAGTTATGTACTTACCATAACTTTAGATGTATGGGATCCATCTCGCCTACATTCTGTACTGATGGGTTCGGAGCCGATCCTCGGCTCCGACTCGGCACGCTATACTATAGAACGAAGTCTCTTATTGGCTGAGCTATCCCACATCCCAGGATGCACCACCACTGCTTCCCCAGATCTTGTTTGTCCGCACACATGCACACACACATAGACTGTTGATATAATATTGCCAGGTGTTTCAAGATGAAACAGCTAAACTCGAACCGTCCGGTCTGTTCTGATCTCCAAGGCAGGGGGAAGGAGGGTGGGTTATTAGGAATGTAGGCGAGATGGATCCCATACATCTAAAGTTATCGTTATGTGATCCTATCTCGCCTACATTCTGTACTGATGGGACAGCATCCCTAGCACCTGATTCCTGGGTGGCTCACTGGAAAACACTCCTGAGAACTGTGGAACCGTAGGAAGCTCGCCCCCGAGATGCCACGTCCAATTTGTAATGAGAAATGAAGGTGTGAGGAGAAGACCACGTAGCCGCAGCACAAATGTCACTAATGGCAAGCTTAGAATGAAAAGCTCAAGTAGCCATAGCCCTGGTAGAATGAGCTTTCACTGGAGTTGTAAGCTCTATATTAGAAATGAAGTGAGTATGACTGATACAGTCTCTGATCCACTTGGCAATAGTGACTTTCGTGATGGCTTTGCCCAATTTATTGTCCAAAAAGGACACAAACAACTGATCTGTTTTCCGTGTTTGGTGCGTCCTATCCAAATAGAAGCGCAATTGCCTGTGAACATCCAAGGTGTGAAAGATGTATTCCGCTCTATTCGAGTACTTTGGGAAGAAAACTGGAAGTTCCAATGACTGTTGCAGACAAAAACTAGAACAAACCTTAGGAACAAAGGATAGATTCGGTCTGAGGGATACTCTATCCTTGTGAAAAACCAGGTATGGTGGCTTGACACATAGGGCTTGAAGTTCCAAAACTCTTCTGGCTGATGTAATTGCAACTAAGAAAGCAGTCTTCCAAGAAAGAAATTTCAAGTCACAAGTTGCTGCTGGTTGAAAGGGGGAAGAGGTCAAAGCAGCTAACACAACTTTAAGGTCCCACGGTGGAGCGGGATGAGATATCGGGGGGCCGAAGCAGCCCAGCACCTTTTATGAAGGCTTTACACAACTTGTTGCTCATCAAAGGTGGTTCTATGCTCTCATGAAAATTGGAAATAGCTGCCAATTGAACCTTGATGGTAGAGACCGAAGAACCTTGATTGAAGTTAAAAACTTCAGAACCTCTGACACCGGGACAGTTATGGGATCTAATCCCCGGAGTTGGGCCCAAATAGCAAATCTCTTCCATTTGCTGTTATACATTTTCTTAGTAGAAGTCTTATGGCCCGAGGACAAGATATGTATGACTTCCGGGTCCAAAGCATGGTTCCTGACTATGGTCGGAAGAGGAGGAGCCAAGCTGTTAACCTCAACGAGTGGAGGGACTGATGAAGCTGTCCCGACTGATGGGTCAAGAGATCCGGAAATTGGTCCAGGAACCATGGACCGTCGAGTGCATATTTCCGAAGAAAGGGAAACCAGGCTTGACGAGGCCAGTATGGGGCAACTAAAATCATTTTGCTCTCCAAGCGAATCACCTTCTGGATCACCTTGGGAAGAAGGGGAACCGGTGGAAAAGCGTATAGCAGGCTGGTGGGCCACGCTTGGACTAGGGCCCTGGGAATCTCCTGAACTGGGGTGAGAGAAGAACTGTTGGCATTTCGTGTTGAGGGGGTTGAAAAGGTCGCAACAAGGAGTTCCCCATCTTCTGAAAATCAGAGTTGCCACTCTGTCGTTCAGAGACCACTCGTGAGGGGAGAGAATAGTTCTGCTCAGTCTGTCGGCCATCACATTGGATCTCCCAGGAATATGTGTTGCTACCAGAAAGCTTGGTTGCAATGCCCAATCCCATACTTTCATGGCCTCTCTGCAAAGGGGGTAGGATCTGGTCCCTCCCTGCTTGTTCAGGTACCAGACTACTGACATGTTATCGGACTGAATGGCAATCATGCCCGGGGAGGTAATCGTAGTGCTTGCAGAGATAGAAGCACCGCCCTCATTTCTAGTATGTTGATGTGGAGGAGACTCTCGTCGGAATGCCACTTGCCTTGGACTGACCTACCCAGGTAATGTCCCCCCCACCCCGTCTGGGAGGCGTCCGTAGTCAATGTGGCCACTGGAGGTGGTGGAACGAAGGGTCGCCCCTGATCCAGGTTGGAGGAAAGAAGCCACCAACGAAGGTCCTGTTTGCACGTCTCTGTGATCAGAATGAGGTGACTGAGAGGGAGATCCTGATAAGACCACGAGCCACTGGAGAATCCTCATATGTAATTTTGCCAAGGGGACTAGGAGAACGGTGGCCGACATGGAACCTAACAGTTGTAGGACCATCCTGGCTGGGGCTCGGCGTTTGAGAAGCAAGGCTCGAACTTGAGACTGTAATGTTTCTATCCTCTCTGTAGGAAGATAGACCCCGCATTTGCTTTGAGTCTATCTCTACTCCGATAAACCGTATGCGCTGAGATGGCAGCAACACAGACTTTGCCCAATTGAAGGTGATTCCTAGGGAGTTGCCTAGAGTTATAGTGGCTGCTAGGTTTTGTAAGAGTAGACGCCTGGAGGTGGCAGTTAGGAGCCAGTCATCTAGGTATGGAAACACCTGGAATCCTAGACTTCTCAGGTGAGCAGTCACCACCGCCAAGCATTTGGTGAACACCCTGGGGGCTGTGGTGAGACCAAAGGGCAGTGCACGGAACTGAAAATGACGGTCTCCCAGGCTGAAGCGCAAGTGTCTCCTGGACGCCTGATCTATCAGGATGTGATAATAGGCGTCCTTGAGATCTAGGAGAGATCCGCAACATCTTAAGAGCAGCGGGAGAATGGATTGCAAGGTGACCATCCGGAACTTGGACTTCTTGACTGATCGATTTAGCTTGCTGAGATCCAAAATGGGCCTCAAGTCCCCGGTCTTTTTTGGCACCAAAAAAGTCCCTAATCCGGTCTGGTCTACGAGGACTGGTTGGATGACTCCTTTTTGAAACAGCTTTGAGATTTCGATGGCTGCAAGATCCCGTTGACTGGGTGGTGGGTCCGGGATTTTTCGGGATGGGGGGGGGGGGGGGGTTGAGAAAAAGGGATGGTGTAACCTCCGGCGATGATTCAGAGCACCCATCGGTCCTGAGTGATATTCTCCCAGGCTTTTAGGTGCTTCGAAAAACAACCCCCGACTGGCTCCGGAGCTGCACAGTCAGGCAATCCTTCAGGGATGCTGGAAGGTTGAGGAGCCACGAAAGGACTCGGTTTCCAGTGTTGGGGCCTCCGCCTCTGGGACGGCGTCTTCCTGAAAAATTTCCTCTGCCTCTAGAAGGGGATCGCCTGCTGTGAGGAGCAAGTCTTTTGAGATTTACGGAACCACATTTTCCCCTCTTCTAGCCTTGGGATAAGGCCTGAAGGGAGTGGAAAACTGTGCCTCACGGCAGTCAAAGTCTTACCCTCTTGTTCACAGCGAGTCAAGGTGTCCTTTACCTTGGGTCCAAACAAAGAGGACCCATCAAAGGGAACGTCGGCAAAGGAAGACTTGAAGGCTTCCACAAAGTGACACAGGCTAAGCCAGGCTTGTCTCCGTAGAGCAACACCTGTTCGCCGCTTACCGCCCCTCGGCTGCATACGAAATGAGCCTCATGGACGAGTTGGATATCGATGATAGGGTAGCCAACTGGGAGCTAACCGTCTGGGCCAACTGCTCAGGTAGGTTACCAGAGAGGGTATCTGAAAGTTCCTTGACCAGATCCCTCTGAAGTCTGGTGAAGTAAGGCCAGATAATTCAGAGACCTTAAAGTAAAGGCTGCTGAAGTAAGGGTGCGCTTCCCGTACCGATCCATGCTCCTGGACTCTTTATTATGAGGATGGACGGACGTCGAAGCCTCTGTCACATCTTGTTGGGTAGCAGATGCCACCATCAGGGCATCTACAGCCACACCCTTGGAGAGGAAATCCTTTTCGGGGGGAGGGGCCGAAAGAAATTTATTAGGGCGAGCTGGCACCGGTTCCACAGAATCCGGGTGCTCCCACGCCCTTCGAGAGATCAAATCCAGGACCTCATCGAAGGGCGGAGACACCCAGGAGGTGGAGGGCTGAGCCCCGAAGGCCTTGAGGAATACAGACTCCTCAGTGGAAGGGGGTTTGGACTGCCAGTCGCCTCGTTGCTTCAGGATTTCCAAAATGTCCGCAAGGAGACATCATCCGAGGACGACTTGGGGGACCCCTCCGCATCATCGAGGTCGGTGTCCGAGGTGAGAGACTCATCAGGGGAGTCGACGTGCTTCCTCTTGCACTGTCTCTTCCTTGGAGGTTCCTCCGAAGACGCTTCGGAGGGACCTTCAGGAAGGGGGGAACCCCCAATGGGGTGACCTCAGGCCCCAGGGCTCCGCTGTCTTGAGACAGGGGGACTACAAAGGAACCAGTCTCCGTGCCAAGGGAAGGTGCCGGTGAGACGGTGGAGGTGGCCAAAGAAGATTTGGCCAAAGCACTCCTCATGGCCCTGAAGGCCGGACCCCCAGAGTCCTGGGAAGGTCCGACCCCCGAGGCCACAACAGTAGACGGCACTCCCGCAGCCGACGCACCAAGAGGGAGGCTCGGAACCGAAAACATCGGTCCCGAAGCGTCACCCCCGGGGCCGACCGAGGAGGTCCGTGTACCGAACTCCGACCTGAAGATCGGGGTTGGAGTAAGGGTCGGAGCAGACCCGAAAACCTCCAACGGCTCCACTAGCACCGACTCCAACGGTGCCGAGGCTGTTGGAGGAGGAACCAAGACAACAGGGTGGGCAATCGGCTCCGGAGCCGACTGGGCTGGAGCCGAAACCAACTTTTGGAAGACTGGAGACTGAAACAGCCTTTGAAGTACCCTGTCAATGTCCGAATCCGACATCCTCGAAGATAGAGAAGAGATCGAACGAGTTCAAGTCGACTTCTCCACCGGTTCCGAAGGACTGGGGGACCGCCCGAATCGCCTCGAGCAATATCGGTGCCGAGGGAGACTCCACAACCATTGCAATTTCCTCGAGCCTAAGTGGACTTCGCCAAGGGGAAGAGTCTGAGCGGAACTCTCATCGGCTCAAGACAGTGGAGCCGATGAAGGTGACCCGCCACTGGCTTTCCAGCCGCTGGCTCAAGCCAGAGGAGTCGAGGCTGGAGGCATCGAGGCAGACCGTCCGCCTCGGCTCCGAAGTCCATGGAGCCGATGGAGAAGCCTGCCGAGATTTCTTTGTGGCCGGTTCCAACGGGCTGGTCGGAGCCGACGATTTCTTTTTCTTCGAAGGTGAAGAGGAAGAAGATAAAGCCTCCTCAAAAGAAGGTGTAATAAGCCCTTTTAGAATCAATTTGTTTTTCCTCTCTTGGAGGACCCGGGAGGAAAAAGAGTGACAAACGCTGCATGACTCCTGAAGATGTTTAGGGCCCTAAACAATAAACACATAAAGAGTGATCGTCCGTTATGGACATTTTGTAACTGCATTTAGAGCATTTTTTGAACCCAGAAGGTCTGTGCTCTTTAGACATGTTGACACACAATCACTACACAAAAAAGAAACTTTCACAAAATCCTCTTAAAGATGATGAAAATTAGGGCAAGACCCCCTCTAACATAAAACGGGATACTTGACCAACTAATAATACTACCACAAGACTCACACTAAGTATTACAATCACGCGCGAGGGCAAGGCCCCTCTAACTTAAACGGGATCCTTTCCCTCAAATTAAAGATAAATATTACCACAAAATATAACTAAAACTCAGTCACACAACAACGATAGCTGTTAAAACAGCTTTTGGGTCGATTATCAAAATATTTCTGACAGAAATTTCTTAAGAAAAAAGCACTTAGCTCAGCCAAGTCCGAGACCACGTCTTTGCTTATAAAGCGGCAAACGAGATCTGGGGAATCAGTGGTGGTGCATCCTGGGATGTGGGATAGCTCAGCCAATAAGAGACTTTGTTCTATAGTATAGCGTGCCGAGTCGGAGCAGAGGATCGGCTCCGAACCCATCAGTACAGAATGTAGGCGAGATAGGATCACATAACATCTAGGCAGTTATAAGCAGGTTTTCTGCTTTAAGCCCTACTGTCCCCTATGCAGCACCACAAACAATCCTAACAGTGAGCAATAAGTAAGACACTGTGAGGTTATGTTACATACCTCCATAAACTTCCTCCACAATTCATTCTCTACAATGTAGACACCCTCATCCATCTTTTGTCTCCACTGAAGATTATAGGAGGAGTATGCATCCTGGGACACATCCCCAACCTGTGCCCTAGGAGAAGCAAACAGAATCTACCTTGTCATTCCTCTCGGACACCTGCTCCAGTGCCAGGGTCACCATATGACTTTGAATAGTCTAGCTCATAGAAAGAGCTTCATCATCCATGCCATGAAGCAGGCAAAAAAGTATCACTTGATATAGAATTTATTCCCATTCTAACTTGGGTAAAAAGTGAACCTCGTGGTTAGCCTATAATGAGGGATGCAAGGTAGTATGGTAAAAGTGCATTAACTATTGCAACATACATCCCTTCCATATCAAAAATTGTTTAATGCTGTCATGTTGGGACAAAAGATAAAAGGTACATTTTTGAGGTCAGGATGTGCCCAATCCTGAAATGTAACACACACACAGACACACACACACCTACCTTTGATAAGCTGTCACAGAACAAACTAGTCAGGGCCAGTTTTTGCTCATGTAAAAACAGATGGTTGTAGGAATATCCAACCATATCAATATCTGCACTACTCCCAGTTATGAAATGGAAAGTACTTTATTACAAATTTCTAATGAGGAAGGAAGAATGTTCATAAATACTGCCTCTCCAATTCTGTTAAAAAGGGGTCAGTTTTTAAGGGTAAGAAGTGCCCTATCAAACTGCTACAGAACTCCCTGCTAATTTGCTCACCAGTGACCTACTGCAAACGTTACTAAATATACTAACATTAGAATAATCAGACAGCGTTTTTCTTGTGACATATCCAATTATTTCATCCACTATACAGTTTAGTAGATTCACTGCTTACTCTTTGCCATGCAAATGTTCACTACACCAAGGTCTTGATATTGTGAAAAAAATGTAAAGGACTCTCTTTGGTCCCTGGGACCTGCTGGATACCTTTATTTTGCACTGTATCCTGCCACATGTTGCTTAAATGACAGTATGGTCTGGCACAGACTAAGGTGTTGTAGGTGGAGTCATCTCCAGGGAATAGCTCCTTGTCATGACATCTAGCATAGTTTAGATAAGGTAACAAAGGGCCAAGCATTTACAGCTAAAGGAAAGTACAGTTTTGTACCTAACATAAATGTAGATGTCCGACAGATATGCAACTGCAGTCATAACATATGGGTTGTCCTGCCTCAGGCAGCTCTCGGTCGGCCGGATTCCAAAGTCTGGGTCCGACGTCGGCTGATGTCGCATTTCTCCCCGACGTCAGAGCGGCTGGAGTATATAAGCATCAGCCGACGCCATCTTCTTCAGTGTTTCTTGCCCCAGATGCCAGGTGCCCTCCAATGAAGGCTGTAATCAAATTGGAAGACAAAAATAGGTTTCCAGACAATAAATAAGCAATAAACAGATACACCATAACAGATACCCCCAGCTAAGGATAATAGGGATAGGAGTGGACCCAAGGCATAGAGGGGAAGGAGGGAGGAAAACCGACTGCAGTTGCATATCTATCGGACATCTACATTTATGGTAGGTACAAAACTGTACTATGTCCTTCAAGAATGCAACTGCAGTCATAACATATGGGTTGAATACCATAGCTTAGCTGGGGAGGTGGTATGCTCTAGGAAAAGGATGGTGTAGCTATCAATCCCTGCAGGACTGCCAAGCAAACCCTGCTCCGGAGCTGGAATATAAACCGAGCTTGTAGTGTTTGGAAAATCTATGCACCGACCTCCATGTGGCAGCTTCTAGAATGTCTTTGTAGGCACCCTCTTAAAAAGCTGTAGAGGTGGCTGTAGCTCTGGTGGAGTGTGGTCCGACATTGGCTGGCTGACACTTTCCATGGAAGGAATAACAGAATCTGATGCAATGTCCAATCCATTTTGAAATTGTCTGTTTGGAAATTGCTTTTCCTTGTATTCCAGGGGCGTAAGCTACAAAAAGCTGATCAGACTTCCTACTGGTCTTGGTTCTGTCTAGGTAGTAGCGAAGTTGTCTGTGTATGTCCAAGGTATGTAACAGTCTTTCCCCTTTGTTCTCAGGATTGGGAAAGAAAGTAGGCAGGTGAATTGCTTGATTTAAAGAAACCCTGGATACCACTTTTGGCAGAAAAGTAGGGTTGGTTCGTAGGGAGACCCTGTCTCTGTGAAAAGTTATGAACGGTGGTATTGCCATTAAGGCCTGTAATTCTGAAACCCTTCTTGCTGAGGTTATGGCCAGCAGGAAAGCTGTCTTCCAGGAAAGAAATTGTAACTCCACAGAAGCTGCTGGCTCGAAGGGAGGTAAAGTCAATTTTTCTAGGATAAAATTGAGGTCCCAAGCTGGTACTGGTGCCTTTCTTGGGGGCTTTATATTCTTGATTCCTCTAAGAAATTGCCTTAGCAAAGGATGTGAAAACACAGGTGGATCAGTATTGTATCTAGCTGAGATAGCTGAAGCATGTATTCTTATGGAAGAGTATGAGAGTCCGTTATGTAACATACCTGACAAGTATTCCAGAATGAGAGGGATGCTCAAAAGTGATGCATCATGACCCTTGTTGGTATTCCAAATGCTGAATCTCTTCCATTTGGCTGAGTAAGCCTTTCTGGTGAATGGTCTGCGGGCTTCTGTTAGTATCCGCTGAACTTCCTTGGAGAGAGGTAAATTGAGGTTATTTATGGGATTTCCCAAGCTGTTAGCTGTAGAGTTTGGATGTTGGGATGAATAGTCCTGAAGTTGTGTTGAGTCAGAAGTTGAGGCCATTGTGGAAGGGCCCAAGTTTTGTTGTGACATATGCTCCGTAGTACTGGGTACCAGTGTTGTCTTGGCCAGTCTGGAGCTATTAGGATCCCCTTCGGTTGCTCTGCCTTGATCTTTAATAACACTGTGGTCATCAGTGGCACGGGTGGAAATGCATAAATTATTAGGAGCTCCAGTTGAATGAGAGGGCATCTACTTTCCATGCTTGTGGATGATATGTCCTTGAGCAGAACTTTTGTAAGTGATGATTGAGGTGGGAGGCAAATAGGTCCACGTCCGGCCTGCCCCATCTCGAGGTGAGTCGTATAAAGATGTCTGGATGTAGCCTCCATTCGTGGGGGTCCATGAAATTCCTGCTTAGACTGTCCGCCAGAACATTGTCTTTGCATGGAACAAACTGGGATTGTAGCTGTATGTTTAGACCCAGTGATTTTTCCCAAAGATTCATTGTCAGTCTGCAAAGGGGGTAAGAATGAGTGCCCCCCTGCTTGTTTATGTACCACATCACAGTGGTGTTTTCTGTCCGTATTAGTAGGTGGCCTTGTTGAAGTTGTTGTCCAAAGGCCTCGATGGCATGCATTACTGCTAGCATTTCGTTTTGGTTGATATGCAGATGTGTTTCCTTTGGGGACCATTGCCCTTGAATACATCTGCCCTCCATGTGCGCCCCCCCATCCAAGGTCTGAGGCGCCTGTGGTCATTGTCTGTGTTATCTGAGGTTTTTTGAACGACATGCCTGTGTTTAACTGGCTTACTGTGGCCCACCATAAAAATTCCTTTTGTAGACATGGAATGAGTGGAATAATTGCTTCTAGGTTGTTGCTGTGTTGAGACCATAAGCTTTTTAAGTACCATTGAAGCTTTCTCATGTGTAGTCTTGCTAGTGGGACCAAGAGAATGCAGGATGCCATGTAACCCAGGGCCTGTAGGAAACTCCTTGTAGTCATCTGGGTGAGCTTTGCTAAACTTTTGAAGTAATGAGTTAACTTCTTTTGCTTGTCTTCTGTCAGGTAAGCCATTTGAGAGGCTGTGTCTAGTTTGGCTCCTAAGAAGGTTATTTGCTGGGATGGCTGAAGTCTTGACTTTTGAAAGTTGACTGTGTATCCCAGAGCCTGTAGCAAGTGTATGACATAATTCAAATTTTTTGTCAAGGTTAGTTTGTTGTCCGCTTGTATGAGGCAATCGTCCAGGTACGGGTAGATTTGAATCCCCTGGAGCCTGCAATGAGCAATTACTGATGCCAGGCATTTCGTGAATACTCTGGGCAGTAGATAAGCCAAATGGCCATGCTGAGAATTGATAATGCTCTGGCCCTGCAAGAAATCTGAGGTATCTTCTGCAGCTGTGTCTGATAGGGACATGCAGATATGCCTCCTTGAGGTCCAGAGTAATCAGCCAAGACCCCTTGCCCAGCATGGGAAGGAGTTGCTGTAAAGTCAGCATTTTGAACTTTGGTACTATGAGAAAAGTGTTTAGAGCGGACAAGACCAGTATTGGTCTCCATTGAGTTTCTTTTCTTGGAACAAGGAACAGTCTTGAATAAAACCCCTGGCCTTGTTCTTGTTGTGGAACTTTTTCTATTGCTTTGATCTGAGCAAGCAGAGAAATTTGCTTGATAGCCTCTGCCCTCTGATTTTGTGGAAGGTTTGGCATGCCTTGTTTTCTTGGCAAGGTATGAAAGTGGAACCTGTAACCGTGGTCTATAATGTCCAGTATCCATTTGTCTTTTGTCAGTTTGTGCCAATTTCTTGAAAACAGAGATAACTTTCGCCTACCAAAGGAGCTTCTGTTTGCTCCTTGGTCAGCGGAAGTAGAGGAAAGTCATTGAGCTTGTCCGCGGGGCAGGAGAAACCACTGTGTCACTTCTTTGGTTTGTTGGTTGTCATTGTCGCCCCTGTAGGATCCTCTGTATTGCCCTCTTCCTCGGCACGCCTGTTTTACCCCTTTGAAATCTTTCAGGATTAGGAAAGGACCAGTTTTAGAAGGCCAGTTCCTGCTGAATCTGGGCGGCTGAACCTGGAGGAAATCTTTGACTGTCTGTACTGACTTGGCTTTTTCCTCAATGGACTTTAACACATCTTTGGCATTAGCACCAAAAAGCTTGTTCTTTTCCAAGGGAGCATCAAGAAGCTTTGCCTTAACATGATCTGGTAAAGGTTGTTCTTTTAGCCATGCATGTCTACGAATGACCGCCCCTGTCATAGCTGCCCTACATGAAGCCTCCAATGCATCATATCCACACTGCAAAAAATGATTGATAACTTGCTGAGAATTATGCACAGCCTCCTGCAAAGACTTCCTATCTAAAGGTTCAGGAGAGGCCAAACTTTTCTGTAAATCATCTAACAGGAAATCCTGATATTGAAACATGTGAGAGACAATTGAGAGCTCTCATAGATAAAGTAGTGGAGGTGTAGACCTTCTTCCCCCATCTCTCTAAGGACCTTGCTTCCCTGTCGGAAGGCAAAGGATTTTTGATGTGGTAGCTGAAACCCCTTTAGGCCCCTGGGAAATTGTTTCTAAATCAACAGCATGGGCCCTAAATAAATGAGAATGGGTTTCTGGAACCCTATAGTATCTGTCAGGCTTGACAGGAGCAGGAGGAAGAGTATCAGGGTAACACTGGAGTCAGAGTATAAATCATCCAAAACATCAAGCACAGGAGGTATAGCTAAGGGTCTGTGTTGAGGCTTTTAAGGAAGGTTCAAGGCGCTTTCTGGAATCAGAAAATTCCTGGCCTTGCCACTTAAAATGCTCCCTCATGGAATGCAGAACTTCCCCAAAAGAAATATCCTCAGGAGGGAGGCCGAGGATGGAGTCCTCTGCATCTGAATCCTCATAGGTCTGGAAGGGCTCTTCCTGGCTTTCAGAGGGAACAGAGTCCTCAGAATCTTCATCTGAGGGCAGAGGGTCAGGGGTTCAACCCTGGGCCTCTTATCAGGAGGAGGCTGGGATCCTCTCAGGATGGGCCTGGGAGCCTCTGATCAGAGAAATTAAATCTGCGCCATGGACATGATCTGAGTTTCAGGAGTAGTCTGAGGTATGTTTTAGCAGTAAGATGTTTGGACTTGCTGGCTGCCTTGGCACGTGTAGGCCTTGATAGACATGGACATGGGAGGCCTAGCCACTCCACGTGCAGGAGTTACCTTATCAACAGCAATGGTCTCGGGCATTTCCTCGGTTTAGGTATCCGGAGGAAAATCAATAACTGGCGGAGTGGCCTCCGGTATCGGAGGTATCGGTAATGCGGTGTCTTCGGTTCGGAGCGGTGGAATAACCGCCTCAGAGGGAACCGGAGCACTCATGTTAGTTTTGGCGTGGTGGTTGAAGACGCGGGCCGAGGATGTCGGTCCCGGTCTTTTCGTTTCTTAGGAGTCTGCTTGTCAGTTGTTCCGACGGCACTGTATAATCAAATTTTTCGCCGAAAAAGTCTTCAGCGAACTCCGCCCGGCGCCTGAGAGTGCGCTTGTTGAAGCGAGCACAGGTGGCACAGGCCGAGACGTCGTGGTCTGGGCCAAGGCAAGGGAGGCAGTAAGAGTGGAAATCCTTATGAGGTATTTGTTTACCACAAGACAAACAATTATTTACTTTTTCAGTAATTTCTGACATTGGCTGAGGCAAGAAAAAGGTCCCCAACGGGGTACTTAGCTTTTTAGATGACTTCGATTTCGAAGAATACAGGAGCTGACCGACCAGCACTTGCGAACTGCTTTTGCTTCGGGCACCGCGCGGCAAGAAAGGCTGAAGAAGATGGCGTCGGCTGATGCTTATATACTCCAGCCGCTCTGACGTCGGAGAGAAATGCGACATCAGCCGACGTCGGACCCAGACTTTGGAATCCGGCCGACCGAGGGCTGCCTGAGGCAGGACAACCCATATGTTATGACTGCAGTTGCATTCTTGAAGGACATCATGCAATCATACCATCTTCATGAGTATTAAGTCAATCAAGGACAGAGTTCAGAGAACTGCTAGAAGCCCATTTGGAAGTTACCTCTGCCAGTGGAATGACAAATGAACCCCTGTCAAACAGATGTTAGTGCTAAGCCTTCCTCTTCTAGTACTCCTGCTACAGTGGTGCTCAGAGTCAAGTGGTCAATACCTTTCAGCTCTGTCAAGAGTACAGCTTTTACAGCATGGTACATATATCAGTTTGATGTCTTCACGGTTACAGTTGACAGTGCAAACATATTTCCAAAATGGTTTTGGAGAACTAGACTCTACAAAAGGATTGTAATAAATGACGAATTAGGTTCCACCTTTGCTTTGCTAAAGTGATTATGATATTGTATGCAAGATTTCAAACAGAAAAATATTACTTCGAGTATGAGATGTAGAAGGTGAAGAAGTAAGCAATAATCTCATAGATTCAAAGATATTTAACAAGCTAACGACCACCAAGGCCCTTATAAGCCTAGCCATGCAACCCATCCCAAATGTGTCAATATCTATCATGGGTGGTTATTAGGAGGGGGTATTGAGAGTTAGGAAGTTTTTAGAGGTAATGTGTGGCAGTATGTTAGTTTAAGCATAGTTACTGCTTGCCTCGGTCTAGCAGAGAACTGGGGGCCAGACTTGGGTGAATTTCCAATTTCTCATCCACTGGTCAAGCTTATGCTTAAATAGTGTTAGGGATGGGCATAGTTTCATATGGATAGGGAGCCTGGTCTAGTGTTAGAAATGGACTCTGCTTCACATGGATTGGGAGCCTGTTCCAGAGAATGGACATCCTCTGAGAGACATCTGTCTCGCCAACATGTCTTAATTTGTCATAAGGCAAATTTTAAATCCTTGGATCTAGTGGTTCTGATGGACCTTTTGCCCATCCGCAAAATGAACAGCATCAGAGCTAGATCTGAGGATGCCTTGGATTCCAGGCATAGATCACCTCTCAGTAACCTGTAGGGGGAGACTATAGAAATAGGGCTTTAAGGCAATCTATACAAAATAATGTGTTTATACCCTGGATTCTCCTGGTAAGGAACTTTTGTTGGTGCTCCAACTGTTGCACATGTCTGGTCAGGTCCATGTCAAAGGGGGATTATATTCAATGGTGGGTCTGATAAGGGCTGAATAAAGTAGCATTATGACTTCCTCTTCCTGGATGCCATGCCCTTACTTATATCCTGGATGACATAGAATGATTTTCTTACTACCTTGGGCACATGCTGGTCAAAGGCCAGATTACGCTCTACATATGTCCTCAGATCCCTGACTACCGGGGTCAGCTCTTAGAATTACCTTATCAATTAAGTAAATTAGCTAGGGTGGCAGTTTTCACAAAAGGCACTAATGCATTTCTTGCCACTGAGTTTTAATTCATGACTTTGGCACCAGTCTTTTGCCTGTGTTAGACCCTCTTGTAAGATGTTTGTATTGTGTGTAGATTCTATGACAGCTGCCAATTTGCAGTCATCTGTGAACCTGGTCAGCCAAAGGCCCTTGACATTAATTTTGACCTCTAAGAAGTGGATACCAAATAAAAGCATTTCCAGCAAGAGAACCCTGAGGTACACCACTGGTGACTGGTCTTTTAGTCAAGGTGGTCTCACCAATCCTGACATCCTGGGTCCTGTCTATGAGCCAGATGGCAATTCAGAGAGCTATGTAGGGATTTATGCCCAGTTTGGCGAGTTTGTCAACTATACCCGAATGGGTACTGTACTGAATGCTTTAGCCAAGTCAAGGTAGGTGGTATGCACCATTTTCCCTCTCATCCATTGCCTTGGTGACCCTCTCAAAGAAGTCCACCAAGTTTAGCAGGTATGACCTTCCCCTGACAAAGCCAAACTGGGTTGGGACCAGTGTCTGAAGGTTGCCCGTATCTTTGTTGATCATTTCCATGATAATTCGTTCCACTTGTCCAAAGGTGACAGCTTTGTGGTATTGACCTCACTAGTTAGTGCATGGCATGGGGTGGGGGAGATGGTCGGGTGCAGCACTCTCACATATTAGTGAGTACCAGGTTCAATATGTTTTGCATGCTAGACTACCCAGACTAATGGGTCTGCAGTTTGGAGCCAGTTAGTACTTTGTGAAGTGGGAGAACCATTTCAGTCCTCCATTCTCATGGTACAAAGGCTGTTTATAACACTATAGTTGAAAAGTGACTCAAGTGGTCCTGATAAGTAATGTTTCAAGCTACTTAGAAGGCATCCAAGGATACTGTCAGGAGCCACTGATGCTATGTTTTTGTCTTTAGCAAGCACCATCAGGAACTGCTCCCTGTTAACAGCTGGAGGAAGAGGTATTTCATGGGGGGGGGGGTTAGGGGGAGTGGAGGTGAACTCTGAGATGAATTTGTCAGCCAGCAAATTCACTATGTCACTCTGCTTAGTGAAAGTGGTACCATTAATCACCAGCTCGGCACACTGTTATATGTGCTTTGGAGGTTTTGGACATAGCTGTAGAAGGCTTTGAGGTTGTCTTTAGCCTGTGAGGCTAACTTGACCTTGTAAATGGACTTGTTGAATTAGTCCTCTTAGTTTCCTGTTTAGCCTAATTACAGGGCACCTATCATTATGGGAGTTGTTTTTCCTGATTTTAGCCATGACTTTTTCCCTTTAGCTACATGCCCTATTAAGGTTAGGATTCTACCAGTGTGGTTTGTTTTTATAGTTTGTTTGAGGCTTTATTTTAGTAGGTACAACAGCCTCAATACAACAATTTACGTGGTTGTAAAGGGTCTTTGTGAACAATTCTGCATAGGTTGCTGTGAACTCAGGGTTGACAGTGGCACTGAATTTTGACAAACTGCAACTTATTACAATGTAATTTGCATTAGAATAGTTCCCAATTATTACAGGGCTTTCTGGGGTTACACAGTAGAGTTTTATTTCAAAGGTGACAGCTTTGTGGTATTGACCTAACTAGTTAGTGCATAACATGGGAAGGGGGAGATGGTCGGGTGCAGCACTCTTGCATATTAGTGAGTACCAGGTTCAATATGTTTGAACCTCTAGGGGGTGTGCGCACTATTGGGTTAAGGGCATCTGTGTTAATAAAGTCAAAGAATTGTGCATGTGCATTTGAGGCAGTTTGTGTTTCCCCAGTCTATAAAGGGGTAAAGTCACCCATGAATACGGTACTTGGTTTAACGGCGTCTCCAGTAGATTGAGGTGCAAGTTATGAGATTCTAGGGACATAGATAATGACCTATATCTTGCTAGGATATGGTATGGGACTTTATGGTGATTTATACATGCACAAATTCCAGTGCATAGCCCTGTTTAACCACTGTATTTACACTTGTTAATACAGATCAAGACTCCTCCAACTCTTCTTCCTGTCTGTGCAGCTGATGGTCTATATGTGTGGAAGACACTGAAGCATTGCACTGTCGGAGTAGTTTCTGCAGATGTAAATCATGTCTTAGTAACAGCACAGATATCTATATTCCCCAGAGTGAGAAAAGATTGCAGGGTTTGGAGGTTCTTGTTTAGGCTCCTAGCATTGAAGAGTAACACCTTCAGGTTTCTTTGTGTTTTATTTGATATGCTGGTAGCTTTGTCAATTTAACATTGCCTAAAAAGGGTCTAAAGGGGGTGGTTAAAGTTTTAGCTAATATTCAGAAGCCTCAAGGAACCAGATGTACAAAATCCTTTGCAAAGTAACGTGTTTGTTAACCATGTCCTCCCATGCTGGTAAATACTGAATCCCCTGAAAAGACACTATAAAATAAGCCAATTATTGAAGTCAATCATCCTTTGTTCATACTGTGGCTTCATCCATGGTGAAGGTAGAATGCTGCTCAATGCAAGGCACATACTTGCCTGACGCACACATTCAGAGAGATCAATAATGTCTCTTCATATAGCCCAGGAAGTATGTCTCAAGTCATTAACGCCACATGGATTATGACAGTCGTACTGGTACCTGTGGCATAGTGACTTGAGTGATATGCAACTTGGCAGATCCAGGCTCTAGATAAAAAAGAAGTTATGTACCTGCCATAACGTTCCATGTTTGTTGTCCTTCAACTCACCTTCCTTCTTGCTGGTTGGGTTCGGACGTTTATTATAGCTCGAGAGCTTATACAGGCTCGAGGCTAACCCCTATCCCAACATGCCTAGTGGTAGCTACCCAGATCTCGTTTGTGATAGCCCACATTAGACAATAGTAAAATGCAATTTTTACTAAGCTCTTATACACAAGGAAACCTTGTGTATAAAGGAACAATCCACATTCAAAGGTTAGGAAGGAAAACCAAGGCAAGGTCAACTAACCTGGTATGTCAACAGGAAACTCAGCCGGAGTAACCAATGAAGGAATTCATCTTGATCCTCCAGGGAGAGGGAAGGAGAGGGAGACGCAAGAAGGAAGGCGACATGAAGGACAAAAAACATGGAATGTTATGGTAGGTACATAACTTCTTTATGTTATGTTGTCCCCATCTCGCCTTTGTTCTTGCTGGTTGGGACCACGTCCCCAGCCCCTGGTTCTTGGGTGGCTCCCTGGAACAAACTCTTCAGGACCGTGGAACCACAGGATGCCCTGTTCTGGGAGACCACATCCACTTTGTAATGAGTGACAAAAATATGAGGATTTGCCCATGTTGCTGCTGCACAGATTGAATCTAAAGGCAATTTGGCTTGGAAGGCAACAGAGGTAGCCAAGGCCTTGGATGAGTGTCCTCTGGCTTTCCTTGGAAGCTTTTTGTTATGCAAATCATAAGTATAGCTGATTGTATCCGACAGCCACTTTGATAAGGTCACTTTTGAAACTGGAGAACTTTGTTTACTGTCAGCAAAAAATAGAAACAATTGATCTGACTTTCTAAAGTCCTTGGTCCTGTGTAAATAAAAGCGTAATTGTCTATGAACATCCAACTGGTGGTGTCTATACTCTGCCTTGTTGCCATAACTGGGGAAGAATAAAGGAAGCGCGATGGACTGATTTAAAATTATACTCTGAACACACCTTTGGCAAGAAGGCGGGATTTGTTCTCAGAGAAACTCTCTTTGTGGAAGATGAGATATGGCAGGTGAATAGATAAAGAGTGTAATTTTGAAACCTGTCTAGCTGAGGTGATGGCAATCAAGAAGAAGGTTTTCCAAGACAGAAGTTTCAGGGGATAAGATGATGCTGGTTCAAAGGGTGGAAGAACCAGAGAGGCTAAAACCAAGTTTAGGTCCTTGGGGGGGGGGGTGCTTCTCTTACTGGGGCCGTAAAAGGGCTGTACCTCATAAGAATGCTTTGCACAGCTTGCAGGATATGATATTAGAGCCCAACTCTCCCACCTGAAAATTGGAGATGGCAGTCAGTTGGACCCTAATATGGCAGCTGCTCCTCGTTCAAACGTTTCGACCAGGAAATCAAGAATCTTGGGAATAGGAGCAGTGAAGGGATCAATACCATTTTTCTTTGCCCAATAAGAGAACCTCTTCCATTTGCTAGCATAAATCTTTCTGGTAGTGGGTTTGTGAGAAGACACCAGGATGTGCTGTACTGCCGAGGAAATGTTGGGGAGCCTGGCTAAGACTGGAAGGGGAGAAACCAAGCTGCCAGTCTGAGAGTTTGGAGGGAGGTGTGGAGCACGCCCGACTGATGCATCAGGAGGTCTGGAACTGGGTCCAGGATCCAAAGCTCCACTTGTAGATGATGGCAGAGAAAAGTACAGTTGTGTACCTACCATAAATGTAGATGTTCGAGTGTATTCACTGTTGCAGTCATTATAGGTTCATAGGTTGGTACTAGGCTCTCGGCCCTAGGGCCCATACAAGCCTAGCCAAAAAAGGTACCATGGCTTTCGCCACCCAAGAAAATTATTTTCCTGTGCCCCTGTCGAGCAGAGCCACAGAAGTGATCCCCAGGGTGAATTTCCCATTTCCCATCCAATCATCAAGATTTTTCTTGAAGAGTGCTAATGAAGATCTCTGTTTGACATAGATAGGCAGTCTGTTCCAGAGTATGGGAAGTCCCTGGGACAGGAATCTATCCCTCCAGCATGTTCTGTTTATTGTGGTGACAAGGTTTAGATCCCTAGAGCGTGTAGCTCGGAGGGATTGGGATTTCTTTAAGTGGAGCATGTCCAACAGCTCTAGGTTTGACATAGCTTTGTATGTTAGGCAGAGATCGCCCCTGAGTAGGCGATATGCGATGGAGTAAAGCTGTAGCTTTTTGAGACTGTCTGCATAGGGCATCTGTTTGAGGCCAGTAATCCTCTTTGTGAGGTATTTCTGTGGTCTTTCCAGTTGTTGTAGATGTCTTGTGAGGTACATACCAAAAGGGGCGTTGTACTCTACAATGGGTCTAATGAGTGATGAGTAGAGGGGAAGAATGACCTCTTTTTTTCTGGATGAGAATCCTTTTGTGATGAGATGAGCCACGTAGAAGGATTTCCTGACCACTGTGGCAATGTGATTATCAAAGGAGAGACTACTGTCCACCTGTATCCCAAAGTCTCATCACATTTTCGGCATTAAGTAGACTACCAGCTATGTGGTAATTCATGGGTACAGAGTTTTTACCAAAGGGGATGACAATACACTTTTTGGCATTGAGCTTCAGGCCATGGCTTTGACAACAGGTATCTGTCTCAGTGAGGCCCTTTTGTAGTTTGTCCACATCGTTAGGAGTTTCGATTATGGCTCCTAGTTTGCAGTCATCTACAAACTTTGTTAGCCAAAGACCTTCTGTGTTGGCCTGCACTTCAGAGAAGTAGATACCAAACAGGAGAGGACCCAGGACTGAACCCTGTGGTACTCCACTTGTCACTGGTCTGATGGCGTATTTGGAATCCGCTACTTTCACAGTGTGGGTTCTGTCCGTGAGCCAGTTGGCAACCCATCTTGTGACATAGGGATTTATACCTAGTTTAGTGAGCTTATCTATAATTCCAGAGTGGGGGATGGTGTTGAAAGTCTTGGCGAGATCTATATAAGCTGTGTGAACCATTTTACCCTCATCTATGGCTTTGGTGACTGCTTCAAAGAAGTCAATTAAGTTTAGGAGACATGATCTGCCTTTTACAAATCCAAACTGGGTAGGGTCCAGAGTTTGGAGATTACCAATGTCTTTACACTTGGGTTATCCTGCTGGCAGGTGACCCGTAGTTGGCCTGAGTTCCAAAGTCTTATTCCGGCGTCGGTTGCTGTCGCCTCTTCCCTGACGTCAGTGCGCCAAGGGTATAAATGCTGCAACCGACGCCATTTTCTTCAGTTTTTCTTGCCCCAGATGTCAGATGCCTCAGGATATGAAGGCTGTAAAGATAAAAATATGCCAAACAACCATGCATATATCACTAAAAACATTTTCTTCTTCTAAAAGCAAATACACCACATAGGTTTTATAGAGTTGAGATGTAAAGAATAATCCCAAGCAAAGAGGGGGATGGTGGGTGGGTAACCAGGACTGCAACAGTGAATACACTTGAACATCTACATTTATGGTAGGTACACAACTGTACTATGTTCATCGTGTTTCACTGTTGCAGTCATTACACTTGGGTAGAATCCCAAAGCTTAGGCAGGGTGGCTGGGTCTAGATTGGATTTGGCGAGGCTAACAAGCCCTGCAGAACTGCAGTGGCAAAGCCTGCTCTGGATTTGGAGTAGAGAAGTAAGTGGTAGTGATTGGTAAAAGTGTGCACTGAGCTCCAGGTTGTAGCTTCTAATATGTCCTTGGTTGGTACCCCTCTGAGGAAAGCTGCTGAAGTGGCTGCTGCTCTGGTAGAATGGGGCCTAATGCCCTTAGGGACAGATTTGCCATGTTGTGCATAACAGAAGCGGATGCAGTGTCTTATCCATTTAGAGATTGTCTGCTTTGTAATAGGTTTTCCTTGTGATCCTGCAGCATATGCTACAAACAGTTGCTCAGTTTTTCTGAAAGCTTTTGTTTTGTCCAAGTAAAATTGTAGCTGCCTGCGAATATCCAAAGAGTGCAGAAGTCTTTCCCCTTTATTCCGGGGATTTGGGTAGAAAGTAGCAAATGAATAGTTTGGTTTAAGGACACATTGGAGACCACTTTTGGCATAAATGTTGGGTCCGTCCTTAGAGAAACCTTGTCATGGTGAAAAATGAGGAAAGGTTCCACAGCCATCAATGCCTTTAACTAAACTCTTCTTGCTGAAGTTATTGCTAGGAGCAGAGCAGTTTTCCATGACAAGAATTTTAGATCAGCTGTGCTGGCTGGTTCAAAAGGAGGCAGTGTTAGTTTTTCTAAAACAAAATTGAGGTCCCAAGTAGGTACTGGTGCTCTCCTAGAGGGTCTTATATTCTTTGCCCCTCTGAGGTACTGTCGTAGTAGAGGATGTGAAAAAATAGGAGGATCTGTATTGTAATGAGCTTAAATGGCAAAGGCATGTATTTTAATTGAAGAAAATGATAGGCCTTTGTCCAACTTCTCAGTCAGGTATTGCAAAATCTGAGGCATATTAGGGACCAATGGGTCGAGGCCTTGTGCCTGGTTCCAAGCACAGAATCTCTTCCATTTTTCCGCACAAGATTTCCTAGTGCTGGGTCTCCTGGCTTCCAAAATTACATCCATAACAGCTTTAGAGAGCGGTGCAGTCTGAGTGGCTACATTATCTGCCATGCTTCCAGGTTTAAGGTTCTGAGTTGACTGTGCAGAATCTGATCGTTTTGCTGTGTCAGAAGATGAGGGATTTGAGGGAGAGGCCAAGGCGGGCCTTTGGACAAAATCTTTAGGATTGGGTACCAGTGCTGGCGTGGCCAGTCTGGTGCAATCAGGATAATTTTTGGCCTCTCTCGTCTGACTTTTAGAAGCACCTTGGTGAAAAGAGGCATCGGAGGGAAGACATAGACTGTCAGATTTTTCCAGTTGAAAGATAGAGCATCCACTTTCCATGCTTGAGAGTGATAAGTCCTTGTGCAAACTTTCTGTAATTGGAAATTGTGAGGGGAGGCAAATAGATCTATGTCTGGGCGTCCCCATTCCCTTGTTATCATGCTGAACACTTGTGGATTTAGCTTCCATTCGTGAGGATCCATGAGATTTCTGCTTAGTTCGTCTGCCAGTGTATTTTTTGTTCCTGGCAGGAATTGTGCTTGCAGATGTACCTGGTAAGTCAGTGCTGTGTTCCACAAAGTCATGGCTTGTCTGCATAGGGGGTAAGAATGTGTGCCTTGCTTATTTATATACCACATAACTGTGGTATTGTCTGTCTTTATTACTAATTGTCCTTGATGTATTAGGTCTTTGAAGGCTGTCAGGGCATTCTGCACAGCTAGCATCTCTTTTTGATTGATGTGAAGATGTAGTTGTTCCTTGGGCCACGTGCCCTGAATACATTTTCCTGCCATATGTGCTCCCCAGGCGTAATCTGAGGCATCCGTTGCTATTGTCTGCCTGGCTGTAGGCAAGGTGAAAGGCTGTCCCTTGTTGTGGTGACAGGCCTGTGACCACCATCGAAACTCTTGTTGTAGGCAGGGAATCAAGGTTATGATTGTCTCTAGGCTGTGACAATGCTGAGTCCAAACACTTTTTAGATACCATTGTAGTTTCTTCATATGCAGTTTGACATATGGAATTAGTAGAATGCAAGATGCCATGAAACCCAGGGCCTGCAGAATTTTTCTTGCAGGGAGCTGGGTCTTTGTTGCCATCATTTGAAAGTAATGAGTCAGTTGCCTTTGTTTGCCTGGTGTGAGATAAGCCATCTGGGTAGTTGTATTCAAGCTTGCACCCAGGAATATTATCTCTTGAGAGGGCACTAGTTTTGATTTATTTTCGTTTACTGTGTACCCTACGCAAATTAGTAATCTTTTTACAAACTCCAGGTGCTTTAGAAGAATGCCCTTGCTCTCTGCTTGAATAAGGCAGTCGTCCAAATAGGGATATATTTGAATTCCTTCTTGCCTGCAAAATGCAATTACTGATGCCAGGCATTTTGTGAAGACCCTGGGCGCAGTAGATAAGCCAAAGGGCAGTGCAGAGAATTGACAATGCATTGAGCCTGCTATAAATCTGAGGTATCTTCTGCACAACTGTCTGATTGGGACGTGCAGGTATGCCTCCTAGAGATCCAAAGTAACTAGCCAAGCCTCTTTGCCCAGCATGAGCAAGAGTTGTTGTAGAGTTAACATTTTGAATTTTGGAACATCCAGGAAAGTATTAAGGATTGACAGGTCCAGTATTGGTCTCCATGCTTTGTCCTTTCTGGGTACTAGGAAAAGTTGTGAGTAAAATCCTTGGCCCTGTTCTTCTTGTGGAACATTTTGAATAGCTCCCATATCCATAAGAGCTGCAATCTGTTTTTGTGCCTCTGCCCATTGGTTTTGAGGCAGGTTTGGCATACCTTTTGGTTTTGGAAGCATGTGGAAGTGGAACCTGTACCCTTGAGAAACTATATTCAACACCCACTGGTCTTGGGTGATCATGTGCCAATTTTTTGAGAAAAGTGCTAGCTTTCCCCCTAGGGGTACTGTCAACTGGTAAGTGCTTGGCATTTGCAGAGGGAAGTCATTGTGACTGTTTTCTATAAGGTTGTGATTTGTCTTCTCCTCCTTTGGGGGCTGAAGAACCCCATTGTTTAGGTCTGTAGGAGCCTTGGGGCTGAGATCTGCCTCTTGGGCGTCTGTATCTGCCTCTTTGTGGCCTGTCTGACACTGGAAAGGACCAATTTTTTGAAGGCCAATTCCTGCTAAATCTAGGTGGCTGAACCTGTAAGAAATCTTTCACAGTTTGCATTGACTTTGCTTTATCCTCCATTTTCTTTAAAACTTCTTCCTTCTGCCTTAACACCAAACAACGTATCATGCTGTAGTGGAGCATCCAATAATTTCATTTTAACATGGTCAGATAGACTTTGTTCTTTCAACCAAGCATGTGTTCGAATAACTGAGCCTGTAACTGCGGCTCTACAAGAAGCCTCTAATGAATCAAACCACATTGCAGAGTATTCTTTCCCACTTGTTCAACTGCATGTAATAAATCCTGCATTTCTTTACAGTAAGGACCTTCTGTATTTGTAACCATTTTCTGCTTTAACAATGACATAAGATACTGGTGATATTTAAGCATGTGAAACTGACAGTTTAAAGCTCTTACAGCTAAAGTAGCAGAAGTGTAAACTTTTTCCCCCATCTGTCCAGAGCTCTGGAATCCCTATCTGAGGGAACAGGATTTTTGGCAGTGGAAGCTTTAACCCCTTTTGGACCCTGAGAAATAGTTTCTGTGTCCGCAGCGGGATTTTTGTAAAGAAATTTATGACAGTCAGGGACCCTGTAGTACCTGTCTGGCTTTACTGGTGCAGGGGGTAAAGAATCTGGAGACAGACTGGATTCAGAAAAAACATCAACAATATCAAGCACAGGGGGGATTAGCCAAGGGCCTGTGCTGAGGCAATAGAAGGAAATCTCTGAGCCTTTTCTTGGATTCTAAGTAATCCTGGCTCTCCCAATGGAAGTGTTCCCTCATGGTGTGCAGGGTTTCCCCAAAAGAGTAATCCTCAGGCGGTGAGGCTGAAGGAATAGACTCTTCAGCATCAGAGTCCTCATAGGTAGGGAGAGAATAGCCCTGGTCAGAGGAAGAATCAGAAGAAATGGAAACCTGATCAGAGGAATCATAATCAGTGTCTTACCTAGGCCTTTTGTCAGGAGGGGGATGGGAGCCCCTGATTAAAGTAATAAGGTCTTCAGCCATTTTAAGCATCTGTTTCTTAGGCATGGATGACTGTTCCGGAGAATGCTGCACTTGTTTCTTTGTCTTTAATGGTGTTTTTGACTTTGCTGCTGTAGTAGCTTTAATTGTAAGCTGTGAAGGTCTGAAAACACCCTCAGAAGCCGGTGCCTGCTCAGCGGCTCCGGACCCATCTGAGGGTATATTTTCCATAGGCCCAATACCTTGAGTCTCCATAGGCCTCGGAGACTTCACGTGGCTGTCGGCTGCGGCCTGTGGCTCTGAGGTAGCAGGTGTCAGGGGCTACAAAAGCACCTCACTGAGAACCAGCGACTGGCCTAGAAGAGGTTTCGTCTGTTTTGGACCTCGGATGCTTGCCTTTTTCTTTGTCTTTGCATTTTTTATACATTCCGGTCGTCGGTTGTTCCGACGGCATTATGTAATTAAATCTTCGTCCAAAATAATGTAGAGCAAAATCAAACTGACGTTTAATAGTGCGTTTATTAAATCTAGCACAAAACAGACAACTAGTGACGTCGTGGTTACGGCCTAATCGAGGAATGCAGTAAGAGTGGAAGTCCTTATGAGGTATTTGCTTCCCACAAGAAATACAATTATTAACTTTTACTGACATCGGTCTGGAGCAAGAAAAAGTTTCCCCAACGGGGTACTTAGCTTTATTGAAGACTTCGGTTCTGAAATTCAATTTTGAAAATCTTAGGAGTCGGCTAACCGGCACTTGCAAACTGCTTATGCTTCGGGCACCACGCGGCAAGAAAGACTGAAGAAAATGGAGTCAGTTGCAGCATTTATACCCCTGGCGCACTGACGTCAGGGAAGAGGTGACAGCAACAGACGCCGGACCAAGACTTTGGAACTCAGGCCGACTATGGGTCGCCTGCCAGCAGGATAACCCAAATGTAATGACTGCAACAGTGAAACACGATGAACATCGGGAACCATATCAGACGAGACCAGTAAGAAGCAATGAGGATGAGCTTGCAACACAGCGACTTTGCTTTCTGAAGTACCTTGGGGATCAGAGGAAAAGGTGGAAAGGCATAAAGTAGACCCAGAGGCCAATCGTGAACAACTGCATCCCTGGGTCACTGTCCCGGTGGGGGGACTAAGGCGAAATAGCTGCTGCATTTGTTGTTGAGGGGAGTGTCAAAAAGATCGCAGCATGGCGGGCCCCATTTGCGAAAAATCAAGTCCACAACTTCTTGCTTCAGGGACCACACGTGAGGCATGAGGATAGCCCTGCTGAGCCTGTCCGCTATCACAATGGATTTCCCGGGAATGTGCATTGCAATCGGAAAACATTGGGAAGACATCGTCCATTGCCATACTCGAAGGGCCTCCCGACATGAGGGGTAAGACCTGGTCCCGCCTTGTTTGTTGATTTACCATACCACTGATATATTGTACGTCTGAACTGCAATAGGGAGAGAGTCTTAAAGTGCTTGCAATGCCAGAAGCACCGCTCTCATCTCTAGAACACTGATGTGCAAGTGGTAGTCATGTGGCTGCCTTATTCCTTGGACAGTCTGCCCCAGATAACACCCCCCCCCAATCTAGGAGGTATCCGTGGTCACTGTGGCTACTGGATGGGGGTCAAGAAAGGGTCTGCCCAGTCTCACCTGGGGGAAGACAAGCCACCATACTGGTCAAGAAAGGGTCTGCCCAGTCTCACCTGGGGGAAGACAAGCCACCATACTAAGTCCTTTTTGCAGGATTCCATGATCGAGATCATAAGTGACATTGGTAAATCCTGGAACGACCATTGAGCGAAAAGAAGCCACTGCAGAATTCTCATGTGGAAGCGAGGCAGAAGGACTAGAACAATTGCTGCAGCCATTGAGCCAGGGACTTTCAATACCTCTCTTGCCTGAACTCTCTTCTTTTTCATGTGGAATGAAACTTGCTGATGAATGGTTGACACCCTGTCTTGAGGCAGTTTTGCTATCGTGGCTCTTGTATCCAAGCCTGCCACTATGAAGGTAATACACTGACAAGGCAACAAGGCAGACTTTTCGTACTTATGGTGATGCCTAGCTGGGAACAGGTTTGAATTGTGTAGTCCCATGCTTTGATCAGTTGATGCTCGGTGGTAGCAGTGAAGAGCCAGTCATCTAGATATGGAAACACCTGGAATCCTAGATGTCTCAGGTGAAAGTACAGTTGTGTACACCTACCATAAATGTAGATGTTCGAGTGTCTTCACTGTTGCAGTCATGACTGTAGGGTTCTCCCCTGCCGGCAGGCAGTCCTCGGTCGGCCAGAATCCCAAAGTCTGGGTCTGGCGTCGGCTGTTCAACCATGCTCCCTGACGTCACAGCACCAGGAGTACAAAGCTGACAGCCGACGCCATCTTCTCCAGTTTTTCTTGCCCCAGATGTCAGGAGTCCCAAAATGAGAAAGGTCCCATATCCTTTGCAAATACACCTCAGAAGAATGGTGAAAAAAGGAACCACACAAAAGTAAAATAAGAGGGGACAGGAGGGAGGGAAACCCAGACTGCAACAGTGAAGACACTCGAACATCTACATTTATGGTAGGTGTACACAACTGTACTATGTTCATCGTGTTTCACTGTTGCAGTCATGACTGTAGGGTAGAATCCCAAAGCAGAATGAAAGGGAGGTGGTCAAAGTAGAAGGGGCGGCTAAAAGGCCCTGCAAGACTGGAGAGGCAAAGCCTGCCCTAGACTTAGAGTAGAGAGGTAGATTGTAGTGCTTAGAAAAAGTATGCACTGAACTCAAAGTTGCAGCTTCCAAAATGTCTTTGGTAGGAACTCCCCTGAGGAAGGCCGCAGAAGTGGCAGCAGCTCTGGTGGAATGAGTCCGTATACTCCCTGGGATTTGCTTTCCATGGTGTGAATAACAAAATCTGATTCCATGAGCAATCCATTTAGAAATGGTCTGTTCTGAAATGGCTTTACCTTGGGAACTTGAAGCATAAGAAACAAACAATTGTTCTGATTTTCTGATGTCCTTGGTTCTGTCCAGGTAAAAACGTAGTTGTCTGTGTACATCCAAGGAATGTAAGATCCTTTCCCCTTTATTTTGAGGAGTGGGGAAAAAAGTTGGCAAGTGGATAGTTTGATTTAAAGCCACTTTGGAAACCACCTTAGGCATGAAGGTAGGATTAGTTCTCAAAGACACCCTGTCTTGATGAAAAATAATATAAGGTTCCACAGCCATAAGAGCTTGTAACTCTGAAACTCTCCTGGCAGAGGTTACGGCTAACAGGATGGCTGCCTTCCAAGATAAAAACTTGATGTCAGAAGAGGTAGCAGGCTCAAAAGGAGGCAAGGTTAGTTTTTCCAAAACATAGTTGAGATGCCAAGCAGGAATGGGAGGAGATCTAGGAGGTCTTAAGTTCTTAGCTCCTCTGAGAAACTGTCTCAAGAGCTGGTGGGAAAAGATTGGAGGGTCTGTATTATAATGAGCAGAGGCATGTATCTTAATGGAAGAGAAAGAGAGACCCTTATGTAAGAGATCTGTCAAGTAAAGTAAAATTAAAGGAATGTTCGGAAGAAGAGGATCAGAATCCTGAGCCTGCATCCAGGAACAAAATCTTTTCCATTTTCCTGCATAAGATTTTCTAGTGCTAGGACATCTGGCTTCTAAAATGACATCCATAACCTGCTTGGGTAAGAGAAAAGAAATCAAAGGCCCTGGATTAATCAGGCCGCCAGGCCGAGAGTGCTGACATGGGAGTGTAGAACCTGACCCTGATGTTGGGACAGAAGGTTCAGAGTTTGTGGTAAGACCCAAGGGGGCTCCAGACATAGGTTTTTTTAGAGTGGGGTACCAAAACTGTCGAGGCCAATTTGGGGCCAACAAGATTATCATCTTGGGCTTGTCCTGTTTGATCTTTAATAATACCCATGGAAGAAGAGGAAGAGGCGGAAAGGCATATCCCGAGAGGTTTCTCCAACTGAAAGACAGTGCATACACTTTCCAAGCTAGTTTGTGGAAAGTCCTGGTGCAAAAATTCTGTAGTTGATGATTGAGATGGGATGCAAAGAGGTCTATGTGAGGACGTCCCCAGACTGCTGTTATCATCCTGAATATTTCGGTGTCCAGCATCCATTCGTGTGGATCTGAAAGGTTTCTGTTCAGACTGTCTGCCAGGAAGTTTTGCTTCCCTGGTAGAAACTGAGCTTGAAGGTCCAGATTGCAAGCTAGAACTGTGTTCCATAGATCCATGGCTAGTCTGCAAAGGGGGTAGGAATGAGATACCCCTTGCTTGTTTATGTACCACATAACTGTGGTGTTGTCTGTCCTTATTAGTAGATGTTCATCGTGCATACAGCTGCAGTCATAACAGATGGGTTATCCTGCTGTCAGGCGGGTCCTCGGTCGGCCGAATTCCAAAGTCTAGGTCCGGCGTCGGTTGTCATCACTCCTTCCCTGACATCAGTGCGGCAGGGGTATAAAAGAACCAGCCAACGCCATCTTCTCCAGTCTTTCTTGCTGCGCGGTGTCCGAAGCAGAAGCAGTTCGCACGTGCCGGTTGGCCAGCTCCTGAGATTTACGAAAATATTTCAGCCGAAGTCTTCTTGAAAGCTAAGTACCCCATTGGGGAAACTTTTCTTGCCTCAGACCAATATCAGACAAAGTTAATAATTGCATTTCATGTGGGAAGCAAATACCGCATAAGGATTTCCATTCTTTCTGTATTCCTTGCTTAGGCCCAGACCACGACGTCTCGGCCTGCCTTTTTTGTGCTAGATTCAACAAACGCACTATTAAGCGTCGGGCGGAGTTCGCCCAACACTATTTTGGTAAAAATTTAATTACATTATGTCGTTGGATACTCCGACTCCAGTTTTGAGTAAAAGACACAAAGATAAGGACCGGCATACGAGGTCCGCGGCTTCTACAGACACCACGCCAAAGCCGACTACTGGTGCTCCGGTTCTCAGCGAGGCGCCTACGCAGCCCCTGAGTACCGATGACGCTTCTTTAGCGGTGTCTTCTGTGCCCAAGGTCGCAGGCTCCTCGACCCCACTCCGACTACAGATACCGACGCCACTCTTGGCGGGGAAACTCAGAGTTCAGACAGGCCTGCCACCTCTCAAGGTGTCTTCAGGCCTTCCTCCTTTTCCATTAAGGCTTTCACAAAATCTAAAGCAGCCATGAAAACTAAAAGACAAGGCCCACAGAGCCCCTCTCTCAAGGCCCCATGCCTAAAAAACAGATGCTCAAAATGGCTGAGGATTTGATTACTCTTATCAGGGGTTCTGAACCCCCCTCGGACAAAAGGCCCAGATTGGAGGAAGACTACCCTTCCTCAGATCAAGCCTCTATTACCTCAGAACATTCTGAGGACCAGGAATATTCATATTCCCCTTTTGAAGACTCTGATGCTGAGGAGTCCATTCCCTCGGTCTCCCCCCCTGAGGACTATTCTTTTGGGGAAACCTTACATACCTTGAGGGAACACTTTCACTGGGAAGGCCAAGATTACTCAGATTCCAAGAAAAGGCTCAGGGATTTTCTCTTGCTTCCCCAGCACAGGCCTCTGGCTATCCCTCCTGTCTTGGATATATTAGATGATGTGTACACAGAAGCCAGCCTCAACCCAGATTCTTTACCTCCAGCTCCTGTTAAACCTGACAGGTATTACCAGGTTCCTGATTCACACCAATTCCTATACAAAAGCCATGCTGCTGACCCAGAAACTATTTCACAGGGTCCCAAGGGAATTAAGGCCTCTACTGCCAAAACCCATTACCTTCAGAGAGAGATTCCAGAGCTTTAGAAAGGTGGGGGAAAAAGGTATACACCTCGGCCACTTTAACCATGAGGGCATTAAACTGTCAGTTCCATATGTTAAAGTATCAACAGTTTTTGTTCTCAGTTGAAAAGCAAAATGACACAACCTGAGCAACCAGATTTAAAGGAGTTGCAGGATTTGTTGCATAGTGCAGAGCAAGTGGGTAAACATACCTTGCAGTCTGGTTTTGATGCTTTAGAGGCCTCATGTAGAACTGCTGTTACAGGGTCTGTCATACGTAGACATGCTTGGCTCAAAGAGCAAACCTTACCAGATCATGTCAAAGCTAAATTACTAGATGCACCTCTTCAAAAAGATGTATTGTTTGGTGTTAAAGCTGAGGTTAATACAGATCAAGACTCTCCAACTCTTCTCTCCTGTCTGTGCAGCTGATATCTATATGTGTGGACTGAAGCAAGCATTGCACTGGGGGTAGTTTTTCTGCAGATGTAATCATGTCTTAGTAACAGCACAGATATCTATATTCCCCAGAGTGAGAAAAGATTGCAGGGTTTGGAGGTTCTTGTTTAGAAAATGGAGGAAAAGGCAAGATCAATGCAAACAGTGAAAGATTTCCTACAGGTACAAACAACCTCCACGTTTCAGCAGAAACTGGCCATCAAAAAATTGGTCCTTTCCAGCCACGGACAGACCTCAAAGAGGCAGATACAGGTGTCCGAGGGGTAGAGGGAAATCTCAAGGATCATTTAGAGCCAGACAATGGCAAGCACCTACACCAAGAGGTGGAGAAGATAGATCACAGTAATTCAGAAAGCAGACACAATGACTTTCCCCTTTGCATGTCAAGCAAAGCTTTAATGGCAGCACCTTTAGGCGGAAAACTGGCATTATTTTTAAAAAATTGGCATATTGTCACAAAAGACAAATGGATCCTGGACATTACAGACAGAGGCTGCAGATTCCACATTCACACCCTTCCAAAAATGAGAGGCATGCCAAACCTGCCACAAAATCAAAGGGCAGAGGCACAAAAACAAATTTCAGCTCTCATGGACATGAAAGCTATTCAAGAGGTACCTGCAAAAGAACAGGGTCAAGGTTTTTATTCCAGACTATTCCTGGTACCAAGGAAGGACAAAGATTGAAGACCTCTTTTCAACCTATCCATCCTAAACACATACTTACTCGTACCAAAATTCAAGATGCTCACATTACAGCAGCTTCTTCCCATGCTGGGCAAGGAGTCTTGGCTGGTAACATTGGACCTCAAGGAGGCATACCTGCATGTCCCTATCAGACAAGATTGCAGAAGATACCTCAGATTTCTTGCAGGTTCAACCCATTATCAATTCTCTGCATTGCCCTTTGGCTTATCTACTGTGCCCAGACGAAATGCCTGGCATCAGTAATTGCCTTCTGCAGACTTCAAGGGATACAAATATACCCATATCTGGACTGCCTGATCCAAGCGGACAGCAAGCACATACTTCTGAAACACCTGGCGTTTGTAATAAAACTGTTGAACTTTCTGGGATACACAGTCAACAAAAAGAAATCAAAACTAATACCCTCTCAAACAATAATTTTCCTGGGTGCCAGCTTGAATACAAACACCCAGATGGCCTACCTCATGCCAGAGAAGCAAGGGCAACTATCTCAATACTTCAGCAAAATGGCAACCTTCACCAGGCTGACTGCAAGGAAAGTCCTGCAGGCTCTGGGATTCATGGCATCTTGCATCCTGCTGATCCCATGTGCAAAGCTGCATATGAGGAAACTTCAATGGTACCTAAACTTATGGTCTCAACACAGCCACAGTTTGGAAACAATTATACCACTCATTCCATGTCTTCAAAAGGAATTTCTGTGGTGGGCTCAAGCATGCCAAAGAAACATAGGTCTCCCCTTCTGCATGCCTCAAGCAAATCAAATCATCACAACAGATGCCTCGGACTACGCCTGGGGGGCGCACATGACAGATCAGTGCATTCAGGGCAAATGGTCCCAAAAAGAGAAGCACCTACACATCAATCAAAAGGAAATGTTAGCAGTACAAAATGCTATTATGGCCTTCAAAGACCTACTGCATCCAGGCCAGCTATTGATGAGGACAGACAACACCACAGTGATGTGGTACATAAACAAACAGGGAGGAACTCATTCATACCCCCTGTGCAGACTAGCCATGTCCCTTTGGAACACGGCTCTGGAATTGCAAATCCAACTTCAAGCACAATTCCTGCCAGGGGAGGAAAACACGCTGGCAGACAACCTAAGCAGAAATATGACAGATCCACACGAATGGAAGTTGCATCCTCAAGTTTTCGCAAAGATAATTCAGGCATGGGGACAGCCAGACATAGATCTCTTTGCTACCCACAGAAATTACCAACTGAAAAAATCTTGCTCAAGGACCCATCATCCACAGGCCTGGAAAGTGGACGCACTTTCTTTCAATTGGACAACATTGCCTTTCCACCTCTTCCTCTGCTGCCCAAAGTTCTATTAAAAGCCAGAGCAGAGAGGCCAAACATGATTCTCATTGCTCCAGACTGGCCAAGACAACACTGGTATCCACTCCTGAAGAGCCTGACGCATTCCCCACCATGGATCCTGCCTCTATTGCCTCTTCTGTTGTCCCATCAGAACTTCAAATCTCTTCACAGTCAGCTGAAAACCCTCAATCTAGCCGCATGGAGGATTCCTTGATTTCCCAACAGACCCTCCTCTCCAAGGAGGTGCAGGATGTCATCTTGGAGGCCAGAAGACATTCTACTAGAAAAGCCTACTCCGCCAAATGGAAACGGTTTTGTGCCTGGAATCAGAAAAAGGGCCAGAATCCTTGGGTACTAAATTTACCTCAAATATTACAGTACCTAGCTGAGATGTTAAAACAGTGGACTTTCCTTCTCCTCCATCAAGATCCATGCTTCAGCCATTTCTGCACAATACAACACTGATCCTCCTTTATTCTCTCATCCTCTCTTAAGACAGTTCCTCAGAGGGGCTAAGAATATAAAACCCCCAAGGAAACCACCAGTACCTGCTTGGGACCTCAACTTCATTTTAGAAAAACTGACCCTGCCTCCATTTGAGCCAGCTGCTTCAACAGAACTGCAATATTTGTCATGGAAAAAGCCTTCCTTCTGGCTATCACCTCAGCAAACAGGGTTTCGGAACTACAGGCCCTCATGGCTGTGCAACCTTTCATCATTTTTCATCAGGACAGAGTTTCCTTATGAACCAACCCTTCCTTTATGCCAAAGGTAGTATCCAGTGTAGCCTTGAATCAGACTATCCACTTACCTACCTTTTATCCTAACCCACAAAACAAAGGGGAAAGACTACTACATGCCTTGGACATTCACAGGCAACTTCGTTATTATTTGGACAGGACAAAGCCATTCAGAAAATCAGAGCAACTCTGTGTCCTATGCTACAGGTGCTCAAGGAAAGGCTATCTCCAAACAGACAATCTCAAAATGGATAGCCCACTGCATATGCTTTTGTTACTCATTTCATGGAAAAACTGTGCCTACAAGCATCAGATCTCACTCCACAAGGGCCACAGCTACCTCTGCAGCTTTCCTCAGGGGGGGTTCCTACCAAGGACATTTTGGAAGCAGCCACTTGGAGTTCTGTGCACACTTTCTACAAGCACTATCACCTTCCACTTTACTCTAAATCTAGAGCGGGCTTTGCCACAGCAGTCTTGCAGGGCATCCTTGCTCCTCCTAGTTCCACTTAGTGCCAGCCACCCCTTTTTAGCTTTGTGATTCTACCCATCTATTATGACTGCAGCTTTATGCACGATGAACATAGTACAGTTTTGTACCTACCATAAATGTAGATGTTCGAGTGCTAATACAGCTGCAGTCCAGGTTTCCCTCCCTCCATCCCCTCTTGGGACAGACCTTATGACAAACACCTCCTCATACAACCTGATTGGGGTATTCTTTTATGGTGTATTTGCTTGCAAACTACTGTTTTTTGATTATATTACATTGCATTATTACATAAGTTTATGTTTTGCCTTCCTTCTGGGGGCACCTGGCATCTGGGGCAAGAAAAACTGAAGATGGTGTCGGCTGGTTCTTTTATACCCCTGCCGCACTGACGTCAGGGAAGAAGCGACAACAACCGACGCCGGACCTAGACTTTGGAATTCGGCCGACCGAGGACCTGCCTGACGGCAGGATAATCCATCTGTTATGACTGCAGCTGTATTAGCACTCGAACATCTACATTTATGGTAGGTACAAAACTGTACTTTGTCCTGGTTGTAGAAGATTCCTGAAGGCCATTACAGCTTTCTGAACGGCTAACATTTCCTTTAAATTGATATGCAGATGCTTCTGATCCTTTGTCCAAAGGCCCTGCAGACAGCTGCCCTGAAAATGGGCTCCCCAAGCATAATCCGTGGCGTCCGTGGTTAGAATCTGAGTGGCAGGAGGCAGAGAGAAGGGTTTCCCTTTGTTTAGAGTACATGCCCTGGACCACCACAGGAATTCCTTTTGAAGACAAGGCAGGACGGAGATCAGTATGTCTAAACTGTGGCAATGCTGAGACCATACACTTTTTAGGTACCACTGTATTTTCCTCATGTGTAGTCTTGCATATGGTACAAGAAGGATGCAGGAGGCCATGTAACCCAAAGCCTGCAGGAATCTCCTTGCAGATAGCTGAGTTAAAGTTGCCAAGGTTTTGAAAGTTGAAGCCAGCTGTAATTGTTTTTCGGATGTCAGAAATGCCATCTGGGTTGTGGTGTTTAGAAGAGCACCCAGAAAATTTATCTGTTGTGAGGGTGTCAAATTTGACTTTTTTATGTTTACAGAGAATCCCAGGAACTTGAGGAGGTTCTGTACAAATTCTAGATGCTGGAGTAAGACATCCTTGCTGTCTGCCTGAATTAGACAATCATCCAGATAAGGGTAAATTTGAATTCCTTTGAGTCTGCAGTAAGCTACTACTGGAGCCAGGCATTTGGTGAAGACCCTGGGCGCAGTAGACAATCCAAAGGGCAGCGCAGAGAATTGAAAGTGCCTCGATCCAGCCTTGAACCTGAGGTATTTTCTGCGTTCCTGCCTGATGGGAATGTGTAAATATGCCTCCTTTAAATCCAAAGTTACCATCCATGCATCTTTGGACAGCATTGGAAGTAGCTGCTGTAGAGTAAGCATCTTGAATTTTGGAATCTCTAGAAAGGTGTTCAAGACTGACAGATCCAGAATGGGTCTCCATGAGTTTTGCTTCCTGGGGACTAGAAAGAACCTTGAGTAAAAACCTTGTCCCATCTCTGAAAGTGGAACTAGTTCTATGGCTTTCATAGCCAAAAGAGCTTCCACCTGGTTTAAGGCCTCTGTCCATTGATGTTTTGGAAGGTCTGGCCATCCGCTTGGCCTTGGAAGGGTATGAAAATGGAATTTGTAACCTCTTGAAACCACATCCAGAACCCACTTGTCTTGGGTTATATGAGTCCAATTTTGATAAAAAAGAGTGAGTTTTCCTCCGAGAGGGGCTTCCAGGCAAGAAGTTCCTGCAGCCCAACAGAGGGAGTCATTGAGTCTGTTTCCGATGAGTTTGTGACCTGTCCTCTCCTCCCCTAGGGGTGGAAGCAGTCCACTGTCTTGGTCTATAAGAAGCTTGTGTTTGAGGCCTTCCTCGGGAGCATCTATATCTACCCCTCTGAGGCCTGTCTGAAGTGGGAAAGGACCAATTTTTAGAAGGCCAATTCCTACTAAATCTTGGTGGCTGTACTTGTAAGAAATCTTTAACTGTTTGCATGGATTTCGCCTTATCCTCCATCTTTTTAATCACCTCTTCAGCTTTTGATCCAAACAAAACATTATGCTGAACAAGAGCATCCAATAATTTAGCTTTAACTTGTTCTGGCAAATTTTGTTCCTTTAGCCATGCATGCCTTCTAATAACTGTGCCGGAGGCAGCAGCCCTACAAGAAGCCTCCAAGGCATCAAATCCACAGTATAAACCATGCTTCCCAACTTGTTCAGTGGCATGCAATAAGTCATGTAATTCCTTATCATCTGCACAGGCAGAAATGGAAGTAAGCTTTTGTTTTAAAACAGACAAGAGAAATTGCTGGTATTTCAGCATATGAAACTGACAGTTTAAAGCCCTAATGGATAAAGTAGCAGAAGTGTACACTTTTTTGCCCCATCTTTCTAAAGATCTAGAATCCTTTTCAGTGGGAATGGGGCTTTTGGCAGAAGCGGCCTTAACTCCCTTAGGACCCTGAGAAATGGTTTCAGGGTCAGCAGAAGGGTTATTGTATAAAAACTGTTGGGAATCAGGAACTCTGTAATATCTATCAGGCTTAACAGGAGCAGGAGGAAAATAGTCAGGGGTTAAGTTAGCCTCCGAAAAAGCATCATCCACAATATCCAAAACAGGAGGAATAGCCAGGGGTCTATGCTGGGGGAGAAGAAGAAAATCCCTTAGTCTTTTCTTAGATTCCGAATACTCCTGTCCTTCCCAGTGGAAATGTTCCCTCATTTCATGCAAAGTTTTCCCAAAAGAGAAATCCTCAGGGGGAGAAGCTGAAGGAATGGATTCCTCAACATCAGAATCCTCATAAGGAGGGAAAGAATATTCCTGGTCAGAAGAAGAAACTGAAGAAACAGAAGCCTGATCAGAGGAATCATAATAAACTTCCTGCCTTGGCCTTTTATCTGGAGGGAGAAGTGAACCCCTAATCATAGTAAGTAAATCCTCCGCCATCTTGAGTAACTGTTTCTGTGACTTGGGAGCCGGTTCAGAAGAGGCCTGTGTTGCAGTCTTTGATTTAGGAGTCTGCCTTTGTCTTTGCCTTTATTAGAAGCTGAGTAGGCCTGAAAACCCCTTCGGAAGCCGGTACCTGCACAGCGGCTCTGGACCCATCCGAAGGAGCATTGTCCGAAGGTCCTGCAACAGAAATATTCAAAGGCCTGGTTGGCTCCTCATGAGAGTCTGTTTCGGCCATCGGTTCTGAAATGGCTGACGAAAGGGGCTGCAAAAGCGCCTCACTGACGACGGCCGAACCTGAAGCTGGCTCCGCTTGTGCGATATCGTCAGATTTGGACCTCGGAGGCCTGTCTTTATCCTTGCGACGTTTGTGAACTCCGGTAGCCGGAACCATATCCGACGACATTTTGTAGTTAAAGCGCCTACCGAAGTAATGAAAAGCAAAATTGTACCTTCGTTTAATTGTACGTTGATTGAATCTAGCACAAAACCGACAACTAGCTACGTCGTGGTCAGGGCCTAAGCAAGGAATACAGTAAGAATGAAAATCCTTATGAGGTATTTGCTTCCCACATGAAATACAATTATTAACTTTTTCTGACATCGGACTGGAGCAAGAAAAAAGTTTCCCCAACGGGGTATTTAGCTTAGAGTGGCGAAGAAAGTCTTTGGACAGAAGTTTATCAGAAAAAATAGTCAGGAGTCAGCCGACCGGCACTTGCGAACTGCTATCACCGCACGGCAAGAAAGTCTGGAGAAGATGGCGTCGGCTGTCAGCTTTGTACTCCTGGCGCTCTGACGTCAGGGAGCATGGTTGTACAGCCGACGCCGGACCCAGACTTTGGGATTCTGGCCGACCGAGGTCTGCCTGCCAGCAGGGGAGAACCCTACAGTCATGACTGCAACAGTGATGAACATCTTTGACCACTGCAATACACTTGGGTGAACACCATGGGGGCTGTGGTGAGACCAATGGGCAGAGCTCTGAACTGATAATGACTGGCTCCCAGCCGGAAGTGTAGGAATCTCCTGGATTGCCTGTCCATTTTTATGTGGTTGTATGCATCCTGGAGATCGATGGAGCACATCCAATTGCCTTGACCCAAAAATTGAAGAATGGACTGCAGTGTTACCATCTGGAACTTCGCTTTTTTACTGATTTGTTTAGCTTGCTGAGCTCCAAGATGGGTCTCCAGTTCCCTGTCTTTTTTGGAACTAAAAAAAAACCTTGAGTATGTTTCGGATTCGATTTGGTCTGCGGGGACTTCTTGGATGCCTCTTTTTTTTAGCAACCTTTGTACTTCTAGGTTTGCTTGATCCCAAAGACTGGATGGAACGTCTGGGATTGACCATTTTGTTCTTGAGGGGGGTTACTGGGAAAAGGGAATTTTGTAACCCCTGGATATTACTGAGAGTACCCATGCATCTTTCGTAATATAGTTTACCAGGCTGTCGGGTACAATGATACGCTGCCCAGAATGCCTCCAGAGGTGGACAGTCGGGCCTCCCTTGAGTGCTGGAAGGGCCTAGCAGAGAACGTATCTCTGTCACCCTGCTGTTGCGGACCTCCCCCCCTGCCACGAGGCAGGCGTCTTCCATTATTGTTTCCCCTTCTGCCCCTGGGGGGAAATTCTCCAAGTGTGTAAGGCAAAGATCCCTGAGATTTTCGAAACCACATTTTCCCACTCTTCTGACCTTTAGGGTAGGGTCTAGATGGAGTGGAAAAATGGACTCCCCCACAGCAGAGAGAGTCTTGCCATCCTTTTCACACCAGGTGAGAGTCTTTTTTATCTGAGGCCCAAGCAAGGACGAGCCATCAAAAGGGGTAGTGGTAAAGGAGGACTTGAAAAGTTCAAAAAATTGATAAAGGCACATCCAGGAGCGTCTCCGCAAAGCAACTCCAGTACCTGCTGCCCTACTCACTCCATCTGCTGCATAAGAAGTGAGCCTCATGGAAGAGGTAACCACTGAAGTCAAGGTCGCAAGCTGGGAAGCCACACTGTTCGCAACTCCCCCAGCTGTAGGATCCTGCAGGGTATCTCCCAACTCTTTTAGGAGATCCCTCTGAAATTGTGTGAAGTGTGACAAATAATTCAGCGACCAGAGTGTAAAGGTCACTGAATAGACTTGACAGATTTAAGATAGGATGCCAACAGCCCTCTTTTCTGGGGACCAGGAACATTCTGGGGTAGAAATCCTGTCCCCTTTGCTCTATTGGAACAGGCTGAATATCTCTGATACTGAGAAGAGAAAGTACTTGCTTTTGAGCCTCTGCCCACTGGTTTGGAGGAAAGTCTGGCAATCTGCTTGGGATTGGCAGTGAGTGGAAGTAGAATCTGTATCCCTGGGTTACAATGTTTAAGACCCATCTGACCTGGGTAATGGACATCCAGTTTTTTTAATGCAGGGCAAGTTTTCCTCCTAGGGGTGCAAGTACTTGGGCACAGCTGGGAAGGATGACAGACAAGTCATTGTGAACTTTTTCCATAAGGGGGTGGCTTACCATTCCGTTTTTGAGGTAGGAGCACTCCATTGTTTAGATCTCTGCATACCCTGAAACTGTAGTCTTGGTAGTCTGTGGCCTCTGGGTTTGGACTGAGAAGGCCTAGGAGGGGCTGGAAAGAACCAGTTTTTAGAAGTCCAATGCCTACTGAATCTGGGTGGCTGCACCTGTAAGAAATCTTTAACAGTTTGCATAGATTTAGCTTTTTCCTCCATCTTTTTAAGAACAACTTCTGCTTTTGTGCCAAACAAATATTCCTGGTTTAATGGAGCATCTAGTAATTTTGCTTTGACATGGTCTGACTAGATTTGTTCCTTTAGCCAAGCATGCCTTCTCAGTACAGATCCAGTGACAGCAGCCCTGCAAGATGCTTCTAAGGCATCAAAACCACAGTGCAAAGTATGTTTACTAACTTGGTTTGCAGAATGCATTAACTCTTGCAAATCTTTACTTTCTGTACAATCTGGAAGCAACAACATTTTTTGTTTAATTATTCCATAATATGCTGCTGGTTCTTCAACATGTGAAACTGGCAATTCAAGGCCCTGATGGCAGGAGTTGCAGAGGTATATACCTTCTTACCCCATCTGTCTAAAGCTGTAGAATCCCTGTCCTTAGGGGTAGGGGTATTTGGCTGTAGTAGCCTTAATGCCTTTAGGTCCCTGGGAAATGGTCTCTGGATCCGCAGTGGGATTCTTAGACAGAAATTTGTGAGAGTCAGGTACCTACTCTGTAATACCCGTCAGGTTTTCTAGGAGCTGGTGGTAAAGTATCAGGAGTAAGACTGGATTCCATGAAGAAATCATCTACAATATCCAGGACGGGGGGTATAGCTAGAGGCTTGTGCTGAGGCAAGCCTAAAAATTCTCTGAGTCTCTTTTTGGACTGAGGTTAGTCCTGGCATTCCCAGCAGAAATGCTCTCTTACGTTATGCAAGGTTTCACCAAAAGAAAAGTCATCTGGGGGGAGGCAGAAGGTATGGAATCCTCTGCATCTGAATCCTCATAGGTAGATAAAGGAATGTCCTGGTAATCAGAGGGATCAGAGTCATCGGACTCGTGGTCTGTAGAATCAGAAGGAAAATCAATTCTTTGTCTTTTAGAGGGGGAAGGCTGGCTTCCCCTAATTAAAGTTATATGGTCTTCAGCCATTCTAAGCATTTGTTTCTGTGGCATGGGAGCTTAAGCATTAGCTTTGGTCGTCGGTTTTCTAGGTGTAGTGCAAACTCTGGGCCTGAGAAACATGGTAGTTTTATTCAAAAACGAAGCTGTCGGTTTAATACGAAAATCGGAAGGTTAGAATACACCCTCAGAAGCCAGTGCCTGCACAGTGGCTCCAGACCCATCAAAGGTAGAGACATCCGCAGGTTCCACAGTCGAAGAAGCATCTCGCGGCATACCGGACTCTGAATGGGTCGCAGCAGAGGCCTGCAAATCTGTAGAAGCGGTATCAGGGGCTGCGAAAGCACCTCACTGAGTACCAGTGGACTGGCGACTAGCTTAATGGTAGTATTGTTGGCAGTTCTGGACCTATGCGGTCTGTCTTTATCCTTACGTTTTTACGGAAGATCAGTAGTTGGATGGCTTATCGAAGCCATTTCGGAATACGGAGAGCGCAAAAGAATTTAGTGACAAAGATAGCCAGACGACAAATAGTTTGGGCATTAAACAAAGCACAAAACCGACAACGAGGAACGTCGTGGTCTGGGCCTAAACAGGTGATGCAGTAAGAATGAAAATCTCTATGAGGTATTTGCTTTCCAAAGGCAAGACAATTGTTAACTTTTTCCGACATCCGTTAGAGCAAGAAAAAAGGATCCCCAACAGGGTACTTAGCTTTAGAAGACTTCAGGTTTGAAACTCAAAAAATGAAAATCTCAGGAAGCGGCCGACCAGCACTTGCGAACTGCTTCTGTTTTGGGCTCCCTCGTGGCAAGAAAAGCTGATGTAATGGCATCGGCTGCATGTTTTATACTTGCTGACGACCTGACGTCATGGAAGAGGTGACAGCATCCGATGCAGAAATCCCAAGATTCTGGCCGACTGAGGGCTACCTGCAGGCAGATAACCCAAGTGCGATGACTGCAACAGTGAAACACGAAGAACATCCTAAGCTATATAGGATGAATCTGAAAGCTTAGAAAGAACAGACGGATGACAATCTAGGAGATCCTGGTGGATGGTTGTAGCAAGCACTGTTCTTGCCCTAGAGAAAAAAAAATCAGTTTTGTAGTGTGAAGACCAAGCTGCTGTCGCTATAATATTTCTAGATTTCACCTCTGTCAGAAAAATATGTATTAATATGTGTGCTTAGTGCTAATTAGAAGCTAAAAGAGTTAACACGTTTTTCATTCTATTTTATATACAGCTTAGTTTTATATGAGACTAAAAGATGTTTTTGAAACTGCAGTATGCTTTCTGAAACTTGCATGATGCCCTCTGACCTAGTGTTTGCTAGCACAGCAAAATTCATGCTTATGCTTTTTGGAAACGTACTGAGAAGCAGGTGATTATCTGCTAGGTCAGGAAGTAATAAATGAAACAATACCATATTCTATAATGCTATGATTTTGAACAATTAGCTCTGTTTGTGTTATGAGAACATGCACAGCTGCAGAGGGAAGAGATAAAGACAGACAAAGGACTGTTTAAAGAAATGAACTGCAATCTATACTTGCTTTGTGCTCAAAATTAGCTGTAGTACCTTGAATGGTAACATTGCATAGAGGAAAGTTGTATCTAACCGGTGGTCGTCAAGGCCACGTTGTTTTTCTTAGGAAGTTTCTCACAAAATTGATAGTGCAAGCAGAAAATTATGAACAAACAGCTGCTATGAATAAGAAGTTATGTACTCACCATAACGTTCCATCTGAGTACGTGGCTTCAGGATCCGATATCGGATTCAAGCCGGCAACTTGTTTCATATCTAATGGATCTGAGCTCCTAGCTCCTCCCCTCACCCATAATCCCCTGCCAACCCTTCATGACCTCAGATCAAGTTTGACCTTCTATAGATACCCAAAAAGGGTATTCAATTTCCAACAACCTACATAGATCCATTCTGAAGGCCAGGGGGAAGGAGGGGGGATGGTTGCAAACAAATGAAGCCACCTACTCAGATGGAACGTTATGGTGAGTACATAACTTCTTAATCTGAAGTAGGGACTTCATTTGTCAGCAACCTGTGGGACAGAGTCCCCAGCTACCTGAATCTTGGGTGGCCATCATGGAAGGATATTGCGGAGCACCGCAGAGCCAAAGGATGCTCTCCCTCTAGAAATTACGTCCAGTTTGTAGTGGTTAACAAAGTTATGAGATGAGGCCCAAGTGGCTGCCGAACAAATATCATCCAACGGAACTCTAGATTTGAAGGCAGCAGAAGTAGAGATGGAACGAGTGGAATGTGTGCGAACTCCTCCAGGTGCGGGTCTCCCAGAAGCTTGGTACGCTAAAAGAATACATTGGGAAATTCAGCGTGACAAGGTGATTTTTGAGACTGCTTTCCCCAAATTGAATTTGGCAAAGGAAATGAATAGCTGGTCGGATTGCCTGTGACCAGCAGTCCTACGAGTATAAAAACGTAGCTGCCTATGAACATCTAATGAGTGCAGCTTGTACTCTCCTTTATTCTGATATTTAGGAAAGAAGACCGGTAGATTTATGGATTGATTTATATTGGTTTCTGATGCTATTTTGGGAAAGAAGGAGGGACTGGTCCTGAGGTACACTCTGTCCGCATGAAAAATCAAGTAAGGAGACTTCACAGAAAGGGTTTGAAGTTCCGAAACCCTTTTCGCTGAAGTAATGGCTAGAAGGAATGCTGTTTTCCAAGACAAGTATTTGAGATCCACTGAAGCGGCAGGTTCAAATGGGGGAGCAGTTAGGGCTTGAAGAACTAGTGAAAGATCCCAAGGGGATACGGCTTCTTTGATAGGTGGTCTGAGCAGAAAAGTACCCATGAGAAAGGTTTTACACAATTTGGCCAACATCAAGGGCCCTGTGTCATGTCCCACATGGTAATGGGAGATGGCCGCCAATGTACTTTGACGGTTGAACAACTAGCGCCTTCCTGAAAAAGTCCGGTTAGGAAGTCTAGTATGGATGGAAGAGGGGCCGTAAAGGGATCTAGATTATGATGCTCCGCCCAGACGGAAAAACATTTCCATTTACTGCGGTACACTTTCCTGGTAGAAGGTTTATGTGCTGCCACGAGGATGGCTTTGACTGGTGAAGAGATACCGGGAGTCCTAACTATGAGTGGAACTGGAGCAACCAAGCTGTCAGCTTCAGACTGTCCAGATTTGGGGTCGACAAGCCCGACGGATGGGAAATTAGATCCGGACTGGGATCCAGAATCCAGGGGGGATTCACTACGTGAGACCACAGGTAAGGGAACCAAGTTTGCCGAGGCCAGAATGGGGCAATGAGGATCATCCTGCTCCCCAACCGCGAGGCTTTCTGTAAGAGCTGTAGCATCAGGGGTAGAGGAGGATAGGCATAAAGGAGACCGGGCGGCCAAGCATGCACCAGAGCGTCTCTTGGAGTTTCCCCTGGAGGGGGAATCAGAGCGAAGAAATTGTCGCATTTGGTGTTTGAGGGAGAGGCAAAGAGATCGCAGCAGGGTTGCCCCCATATTGCGAATATACTAGTGGGTTGAGAGACCACTCGTAAGGGGAAAGAATGGTGCGGCTGAGTTTGTCCGCTAGGATGTTGGCCCACCCCGGAATGTGCGTTGCAATCAGAAAGCGGTTGGTGGAAATCGCCCATTCCCACACTCTCATGGCTTTGCGACAAAGAGGGTAAGACCTGGTTCCCCCCTGTTTGTTTATGTAACAGACATGTTGTCCGACTGAATTGCAATAGTTCCTACGGGGAGGAGATTCTGAAGTGCTTGCAACGCGTACAGCACCGCTCTCATCTCCAGAACGTTGATATGCAGGGAGGTCTCTGTATCGTTCCACGTGCCTTGGACTGTCCTGCCTGAATAATGCCCCACCCCCCACCCGAGGCGAGAGGGGGAGGAGTGCAGAAGGGTCGGCCCGTATGGAGATCCGGAGCATGAAGCCACCACAACAGGGCCCTCCTGCAAGCCTTGCTGATAGTGATGGGGTGATGGAGAGGAAAAGACTGAAAGGACCATTGCACTAGAAGGGACCACTGCAGTACCCTCATGTTCAGGCGGGCGCATGGAAGGAGTGTTATCGCTGCCGCCATGGAGCCCAGAGCCCTCAGGACCAATTCCGCCGGTGGGGCTTCTGACTGGAGGATGGCCCGCACCTGAAATTGCAAATCTTAGGCTCTCGCCAGCCAGGGAAGGCTCAGATCTCTGGGTATTCATTCTCCTCCTAAATTTAAGGACCTTGTGTTCGAGCAAGGAAAGATTTGTCCGCATTGATCGTGATGCCTAATTTGGGGGGCTAGGCGGAGAAAGTAATCTCTGGCTGAGCAAAGTAGATGCCTTGTTGGGGCGGTCAGGAGCCAGTCGTCCAGGTATGGGAAGACCTGCATTCCCTGGAGACTCAGGTGGGCCGCTATCACTGCTAATACCTTGGTGAACACCCTGGGGGCTGTGGTGAGGCCAAAGGGAAGGACCCTGAACTGGTAGTGACTGGCTCCCAGCCGGAAGCAGAGAAACCTCCTGGATCGTCTGTCCATTAGAATGTGGTAGTACGCATACTTGAGGTCTATAGAGCACATCCAATCGTTCTCCCGTAGGAGGGGGAGAATAGATTGAAGAGTGACCATTCGGAATTTTTCCTTGGTTACCGACAGGTTCAAATGGGAAAGGTCTAGAATTGGTCTCAAGTCCCCCGTCTTTTTTGGCACCAGAAAGAACCTGGAGTAGAACCCTAATCCGAGCTGGTCTTGGGGGACGGGCTGGATGGCTCTTTATTCTAGCAGCTGCTGGATTTCTGCGGCTGCAGCCTCCCTCTGATCGGGTGGTACATCGGGGAGGTTCCTGATTTTGGGGACATGAAGCATTGGAATTTTGTACTCTCTGGATAGAATTCGAAGCACCCAACGGTCTGACGTGATGGACTCCCATGCCGCTAGGTGCTCCGAGAAACGCCCCCCCGACTGCCCCCAGAGTGGAGCAGCTGGGCAACCCTTCAGGGCTGCTGCGTGGGCCGGTCAGAGAAGGATTCTCTGGACCCAAAGTTCCTCAGAGCCCCTTTGCCCCTGGGGCGGCGTCCTCCCTGTCCTCCTCTGCCACGGAAGAACTGGTTGTCCGGAGCGGGTTGGGAATGTTGCGATTTCCGGAACCACATCTTCTTCTGACCCATTTGGTTCTTCGAAAAGGACCGCTGGGGAGCAGAGAAGAGGACTCCGACAGCAGACAACGTCTTCCCGTCCTTCTCGCTCTGGACTAGCGTCTCGTGAACCGTTTTGCCAAACAGGGCAGAACCATCGATAGGGGCATTCGCAAAGGATCTTTAAAGGGCTCCGCAAAGTCACAATGCCAGAGTCAGGCCTGACGCCTCATGACTAGGCCCGCTCAGCTAGCTCTAACGGCTCCCTCGGTGGCGTGGGATAATAGCCGCATAGAGGTATTCGAAATGGATCTCAGAGTGGCCATTCGGGTGGAGTACAACTGTTTGCCCTCCACCGACATGGACTCGGGGGGGAGGCAGCGTATTCTTTGATAAGATCCCGCTGCATCCTGATGACGTGTGCCATATAGTTCAGGGACCTTACCGAAAAGGTCGCTGAACTAAAAACTCGCTTCCCTAAGTGATCCATCGAGCGGGACTCCTTGCTCGGTGGATGGACTGAGGGGCTCTCCTGAGCTAGTTCTCTCTTCGTGGCTGCCGCTGTCAACATGGCATCAATGGGGGGACCCTTGCTCCAGTGGGACCGGTCTGTGGGGGGGCTCAGTAAGCTGTCCGGGCATTTAGGGACTGGCTCCATGGTGTCCTGGTCCTTCCACGCTCTGGTGGTAATAAGGTCCACCAGGGGGTCGGCCGGAGGGGACACCCAAGAGGTAGACAGGCCTGCTTCGAATGCCTCCAGAAACACGGACTCATCGGAGGAAGCCTTGGGGGCAGACCACCCACCTCTGATCCTAAGCATTTCCATGATGTCTCCAAAGGAGACATCCTCAGGGGATGATCTTGGGGAGCCTTCCCCTTCATCCAAGTCCGTGTCCTCGGTTAAGGACTCGGGGGAGTCCACGTGCCTCCTCTTGCACTTGTGCTTGCGAGGCACTTCCTCGGGGGGCTGTCCAAGGAGGTCTCGCCAGCAACATCCTGTTCCAATGGAACAACCTGGGACATCGAAACAGGCTGTCCCTGTGGCCGGGTGATGGAAGCCTGGCCCAGCAGAGAGGGAGTGCAGGGTGGAGCCGAGACAAGGGCCGGGGGTCCGGATGCTCTCGACAGAGCCCTCTCCACTACATCGAAGGCCGAGGGGGAATCGCTCTCCCTGGGCTCCGAGAGCAGACTCCCACTCGGATCCGATGAAGGGATCGGAGCCGGCGCCGAGACCGTCTGATCCGAAGGACCAGTGTGCTCCGACCTGGATGGAACCGAAGGCACACTGAATCCCTCGGATCCGAAGCTCGGCCCACGGCTCCGAGAGGTCGGCTCTGAGAGGTCGGATCCGACAGACTCGAGGGCAGGGTCAGATCCGAAGTACCAAGTGCTGTCGGCGCCGACCCAGCCACGGCTCCGACGCTGCCCGGCTCTGAACGCTCCAAACCCGGGTAGCGGGTCGGAGAAGGAGCAATTGGAGCAAAAAAGGGTGTCGAGCTCCCCCCCGAAGGGGGGGGGGGAGGCATGAGCACTCCCATCTGCAGCTGGGCCTGGATGAACCTTCGCATCATCCGGTCCAAGTCTGCATCTGACATACTGTAAGTCGATCTCGATGAGGCCACCGAGGCAGGCCTGGAATGCCGCCTCGATGGAGATCGGGCCTCCTCCTCCTCGGGTCCTGGGGAGAAACAAGGAGATTGGAGTCGAGGAGGAGGAGACCTAGAAGCTGCGGGGCCGAAGCGGAGGCCACGGCCTGCCGCTTGTGGTGCTTCTCCATCCGTTTCTCCCTCCTGGCCTCCCTGTCCTCCGGCGCTTTAGCGGGAGTTTGAGTCCCGCTCGAAGGAAGGGGGGCAGGGGTGGCTATCACCACAGGCTGTGGTAGTGCCACGGGAGGAGCGGGGGCCGAAGCCGAGTCCAGGGACTAAAGTCCCGCCAGGACCAGCTTCGACCTCCGCTCTTTCAGTGCCCTGGGGTTGAACACTGCACAAATGGTACAGCCTGAGGAGAGGTGTTCAACCCCAAGGCACCGAATGCACCAAGTGTGGCCATCAGCCGGGGAGAGCTTATGGCCACACTCGGTACATTTTGAAAAAATGGCTTTTGGGGCCTCTGCCATACTGAGGGAGAAAAAGAAAGTACTACACAAGCACACAGGCCCCAAAACACAAACACACACACACTCACTAACGACCAGCGAAGGGAGGGAAAAAAATATGTAAAAAGTACAAAAAATAAAGGGAACCTAACACTTACACACTGTTTTAAATTTAAAGACAGAAAGGAAGATAGAAAATACACTTACCTGAACAATTCGCTAAGAGCTCTGAAAAACCCAGCAACACACAAGCGTGGCAAACTAGATCTGAGGTCATGGAGGGTTGGCAGGGGATTATGGGTGAGGGGAGAAGCTAGGAGCTTGGATCCATTAGCTATGAAACAAGTTGCCGGCTCGGATCCAATATCGGATCCAAGACCCACAGGTTGCTGACAAATGAAGTCCCTACTTCAGATGTAATGATGTTAAAACTTGTGATCTGCTACGTCAGCTTGGTAGGCAATGTCTTATTAGAAAATGTATAAAAATACCTGCACTTCCTGATTCGAGTTAGACAAACTCTGTATTAGAATGTTTTTGTCTCCTTGATGCAAGATTAAAGTGCCTTAACCTGAACCTGCCGTGTATTGATCTTTTTGAAGTTAATTTTTCCTTTGACAGATTTGGTCCTCCGGACCGGAAACTCTCGCTCTGACTCAGGTCAGATGGGCCCGGTGGCATGAAACCATACGGCGAAGAGACCACATCGGTTCTTCTGCTTTGAAAGACCTCCGACTAAATTGTCGTTCAAAAGAGGCCGGCCACTGTTTCTGATCTGCGATTGGAGGACGAGTTGACGGCCCTAGTGCAGTAGTCAATCACGGAGGCTCTGGTAAGGAGGAATTTACCTTTTTTCCGTTTTAGATCAGGGACTTGTCACAGTGTTTTGTTTTTGTCAGGGAGATCTGCAAAGTACAGATAAGGGACAAAAAAGATTTCTGTCTTGTCACAGATCAGGGAAACAGAATAGATAGACAGTTATTCTAGATAAACTGTGAAAAAGAAAAATCGTGGTACCACGTAATAAGAAGGGTTACCTAACATTTTTCTTTAAGTTAAGACAACATGGGAAATAAGTGCACAAAAAGATCCCGAGACCCACCATTTACCGAAGACGCGAAATATATGCAATTACAACGCGTTTGCTTATTAAACTTGTCAAACAGCTCAAAACCGACGCAAAAGGTCAGGTAAAAAAGCAAAGTACAGTTTTGTACCTACCATAAATGTAGATGTTCGAGGATCCACATTGCTGCAGTCCTAACACTTGGGGGTAGTCCGCTGTCCCAGTCGGCCCGAATACCAAAGTATATGGCTGACGTCGGTCAAGGCGCATTAGTCTGACGTCAGGACGTCAGGGTACTAATGCGCATGACCGACGTCATATCCTCAGTCTTTTCTTGCCCCAGATGTCAGAAGACCCTAAAAAGATAAGGCCCAAACCAAAAAACACCAAACACTCCTGCACCAAAAATATGTACAATATATACAAAATTACAAGAGTATAACCTCACCCACACAACCACCCCTAAACACAGAGGGCAAGGAGGGAGGGTAAATTGGACTGCAGCAATGTGGATCCTCGAACATCTACATTTATGGTAGGTACAAAACTGTACTATGTTCTTCATTCCACATTGCTGCAGTCCTAACACTTGGGTAGAATCCCAAAGCAGAGGTAAGGGAGGCTGGCAAATCATAAAGAAGCAGGAGCTGTCAACATGCCTTGCAAAATAGCTGTGGCAAAACCAGCCCTAGATTTAGAGTACAGAGGAAGGTGGTAATGCTTAGAGAAAGTATGCACTGAACTCCAAGTAGCTGCCTCCAAAATATCCTTAGTTGCCACCCCCCTGAGAAATGCTGTTGAAGTGGCAGTAGCCCTAGTGGAATGAGGCCTAATCCCAGCTGGAATCTCCTTACCATGATGGGAATAACAAAATGCAATGCAAAACCCAATCCACTTAGAAATAGTTTGTTTTGACACAGGCTTGCCCTGAGAACTCAAAGCAAAAGAAACAAACAACTGCTGAGACTGCCTAAAATCCTTAGTCCTGCTTAAATAATAACGCAACTGCCTGTGTACATCTAAAGTGTGCAAAATCTTTTCCCCCTTATTTTGGGGATCTGCATAGAAAGTAGGCAAATGAATAGTTTGGTTTAAAGCCACACTAGAAACCACCTTAGGCATAAAAGAAGGATTAGTGTAATGATACCCTATCCTTATGGAAAATCAAAAAGGCTCTACCGCCATAAGGGCCTGCAATTCAGAAACCCTTCTTGCAGAAGTAATGGCCAACAAAAAGCAGTCTTCCATGACAAGTATTTCAATTCAGCAGTAGTGCAGGCTCAAAGGTTGTAGAGTAAGTTTCTCCAACACAAAATTGAGATCCCAAGCAGGAGTAGGAGCTCTAATGGGGGTCTTATATTCTTTGCCCCTCTAAGAAATTGCTTGAACAAAGGATGCGAAAACAATGGTGGGTCACAATCATAGTGAGCTGAAATTGCTGCAGCATGAATCTTAATGGAAGAGAAAGACAAACCTTTGTCCAATAACTCAGTAAGATATTGAAGAGCCACACTCAAATTAGGCTCAGAAATCTCCAAATTCTTTGCTGCACTCCAAAATAAAAATCTCTTCCATTTTTCTGTACACTTTCCTTGTACTAGGTCTTCTGGCTTCCATAATCACATTTAAAACTTGTTGAGGAAGTTGAGACCTGCTGTGTTTCAAAACAGAATATGCCAGGCTGTTAGATGAAGAGAGTGAAGCTTGACATTGAGCAGATGACCGTCCCTCTGAGACAACAGGTGTGGAATCAAAGGTAAAGGCCATGGAGGCTTCCTTACCAGACTCCTCAGTAATGGGTACCAGTGTTGCCGAGGCCAATCTGGAGCTATTAAAATCATCCTTGGCTTGTCTTGTCTGACCTTTAGGAGCACCTTTGGGAGAAGAGGCAGAGGTGGAAAGGCATACACATGAAGATTTTTCCAACTGAAAGAAAGAGCATCCACTTTCCAAGCTGTGTGATGAAACCTCTTTGTGCAAAACTTTGGCAGCTGGTGGTTTAGTGGAGAAGCGAACAGATCTATGTCTGGAGTTCCCCATGACACTGTCAATTTCGAAATACATGAAGATCCAGTTTCCACTGTGGGGATCCATGATTTGTCTGCTTAACACATCTGCTAAGGAGTTCTGTGCTCCGGCAGAAACCTTGCCTGAAGAGTTAGTTGCAAGCTGAGCGCAGTCTCCCATAAAATCATTGCTTGCCTGCATAACGGGTAAGAATGTGTTCCCCTTGTTTGTTGATGTACCACATGACAGTTGTGTTGTCTGTTAGAATCAACACCTGCCCTGGAAGAAGTAACTCCTTGAAAGCCATTAATGCAAACTGGACTGCTAACATCTCCTTCATGTTGATATGTAGATGCTGTAGTCTGGCAGGCCACTTGTCTTGTATCCACTTTCCATTTAGATGAGCTCCCAAGCAATGTCTGAGGCATCTGTCGTTAGAATCTGACTCGCCTCTGGCCGGGTCACAGAGAGTCCCTTGTTTAGGTGACATTCCTGAGCCCACCACAAAAATTCCTGTTGAATGCAAGGTATTATTTGAATGACAGTGTCCAAATCCTGGCAGTGCTGTGTCCATACATTTTTGAGATACCATTGCAGCTTCCTCATATGCAGTTTGGCATTGGGAAGCACCAGAATACAAGATGCCATGAACCCTAAGGCTTGAAGGACTGTCCTTGCAGTCAGCCCGGACTGAAGAGATAGTTGATGGAAGTAAATGGAAAGATTCTTTTGTTTGTCCGGGGTTAAAAATGCCATCTGGGCTGCTGTATTCAGTCTCACACCCAGAAAGCACATGTCTTGAGAGGGTACTAGACTGGACTTTATTTCGTTCACAGAATACCCTAGGCATCTTAGCACTGCTATCACATATTCCAAATGCTGTAAAAGGTCTTCCTTTTCTTGAGCCAGAATCAGGCAGTCGTCCAAGTAAGGATAGATTTGTATTCCTTTTAGCCTGAAGTAAGCTATCACTGGAGCCAGAACCTTTGTGAATACTCTGGGCGCAGTAGATAAGCCAAAGGGCAATGCAGAGAACTGATAATGGGAATTCCCAGCTCGAAAACGCAGATACTTCCTGCAACTTAGTCTGATAGGCACATGAAGGTAAGCCTCCTTGAGATCTAAAGTTACCATCCAGTGATCTTTGCCCAGCAGAGGTAAAAGCTGATGTAACGTCAACATTTTGAACTTGGGAATGTCCAGATAAGTGTTGAGGATAGATAAATCCAAAATTGGTCTCCACGTGTTCCCCTTCTTTGGTACTAGGAACAGGCGAGAATAAAATCCTAGGCCCCTTTCTGGCACAGGAACCGGCTGAATGGCCCCTATTTGGAGTAACAGAGAAATTTGCTTGTGAGCCTCTTTTCTTTGTAGAGGAGGAATGTCTGGCATGCCTTTGAAAGGAGGCAAGGTATGGAAATAAAACCTGTAACCGTGGTGAATGATATCCAATACCCATCTGTCTTGGGTAATTAAATCCCAATTTTCTTTGAAAAGAGCCAGCCTTCCTCCCAAAGGTGCTGCCAGATGAGAATGTACTGGCAGCTGAAAAGGCAGGTCATTGGGTCTGTTTACGAAAGGACTGACCCCTGCCCTCACCAGAAGACTGAGCAGGTGAACTTCCTGTTCTAGGCCTAAAAGAACCTTGAGCTCTGCCCCTACCACGTCTAGACCTACCCCTAGACTGGGAATCATAAGCAGGATATGTCCATCCCTTAATAGGCCAATTTCTACTAAACTTCGGAGGCTGCACCTGCAAAAAATCTTTAACAGTCTGCATAGACTTAGCCTTGTCCTCCATTTTCTTTAAAACTGCTTCCACAGGCGAACCAAACAACACGTCAGATTGTAACGGAGCATCCAAAATCCTTGTCTTAACATGCTTAGCTAAATTCTGATCCCTCAACCAGGCGTGCCTACGAAGAACAGAACCAGTGGCAGCCACCCTCGAGGAGGCCTGCACAGCATCAAAACCACATTGCAAGGAATGCTTACCCACCTGTTCAGACACATGAACTAAATCCTGCAACTCTTTACACTCAATACCTTCCGCCAGAGCATCCACCTTAGACTTCAATTGTGAAAGGAGATAATTTTGATATTTTAACATGTGAAACTGGCAATTCAACGCCCTCATGGCTAAAGTGGAAGAAGTATACACTTTCTTTCCCCATCTATCCAAAGCCCTTGCCTCTTTATCAGGAGGAACAGGAGTTTTAACAACAGAAGCCTTAACACCTTTAGGCCCCTGAGAGACAGTTTCCGGGTCTGCCCTAGGACTCTTAAAAAGATACTTATGAGCTTCAGGCACCCTATAGTACCTATCCGGTTTAACTGGGGCAGGAGGCAAAGAATCAGGGTTCAGGGAAGCCTCTGCAACAACACCTCCCACCACATTCAGAACAGGAGGTATAGCTAAAGGCCTATGCTGGGGTAAAACAAGAATTCCCTAAGCCTCTTCCTGGAATCAGAGAAATCTTGACCTTCCCATTTAAAATGCTCCCTCATGGAATGAAGAGTCTCTGAAAATGAAAAATCCTCAGGAGGAGAAGCAAGGAGTAGAATCATCCACATCAGAATCAGAATAAGGAGGATACTCCTGCAAGTCTTCAGCTGAAGACTCAGAAGCCTCGAACACTGCTCAAAACTCTCAAACTCAGGTTCCACCCTAGGCCTCTTATCAGGAGGGCATAGAACCTCTAATCATAGTAATCAAATCCTCTGCCATTTTAAGCATATGTTTCTTAGGCAAAGATCCTGAAGAGCTAGGAGAAACCCCCACTGAAGTTAAACCTGGCCTGCCTCTCAAAGAAGCCTTGGAAACAGAAGGAGGCTCTAACCACCTTAGGAAGAGAGGGAAGAACAGCCACCTGAGAAGCCCCCTCAGCCTGGCCTACCTCCTGAGAGGACACATCCTGTAACAGTAAAGTCTCTCCCTGAGACTCCAAAGAAACTCCTGGCAGAACCTGCGGCTCCACTGAGCCTTCTAAAGAACCGACGTCCGGGACTGACGGTTCTTCCAATCTAGGCTTTGCCGCTTTGTCCTGCGCTTTTGCGAAGCGGCGGAGCATCCGGCGGCATTTTATAATTACAACGCTTCCCAAAAACTAACCTGGCACAGTCTAACCTTCTCTTAATAGTGCGTTTGTTAAATCTAGCACAAGAGCGGCATCCAACAACGTCGTGCTCAGGCCCTAAACAAGGTATACACAAGGTATGGTAATCCCTATGAGGTATCTGTTTCCCACAAGAAATACAGTTATTCACTTTTCTGACATCCGGTTAAATACTGAGGCAAGAAAACCAAAATATTCCCCAACGGGTACTTAGCCAACTTTGTTTCGGTCTGAAACTCCGACTTCAGAAAATTTCAGAACGCCAACCTGCACTCGCAAAACGGCTTCTGCATCGGACCATGCGGCAAAAAAGACTGAGGATATGACGTCGGTCATGCGCATTAGTACCCTGACGTCCTGACGTCAGACTAATGCGCCTTGACCGACGTCAGCCATATACTTTGGTATTCGGGCCGACTGGGACAGCGGACTACCCCCAAGTGTTAGGACTGCAGCAATGTGGAATGAAGAACATCGTCAATTAGGCATTCCCCAGGCACACAGGTGGCTTGAGGAAGTAAACCGCAGGGAACAAAAGATTAAGAATTCAAAAGCAATGTTTTTAGATAAAGAAGATAATAACCTGGTAATAGCATCGGCCCCTCCGCTTCCCTTACCAGAATATGAAGCGAGTGGACAAGCTGATCCACCTCCGCTATATCCAACTGTCCCTGCGAAACCAAAACCGTTTGTCAGAGATCCTGTCGAGACTAGGTCTCTAACACGCAAAACAAGAGGGGATATAGAGTTATATCAAATGAATGGAAACTTACGAGCTATGAGTGAAGAAGAGATATGTCCGCTCATAGAAGTACCAAATCCTCAGGCAGGACAGGAAGGGCAGGACCCGACTATCCTAGTATATAGACTGTGGACACCGGAAGACATCCGGAAAGCCACAGAGGGGATTCCCCATCCAAAATTTAATTTTAGAAAGTTCTTAGAAGATTTACAGGGCATGAGGTTAAGTTACCATTTAAACGGGGAAGAAGTAGAAAAATTAGACAAATCATAGGTCCAGATTGGCACATGATCAGTGGCAACTGGAATCCCCGTGACGCAGAACATAGGCCACTCCCACATAGTAACGCAGAACTGGATAACAGAGTGAAAGGTCTGACAGACCGAATCTCTGAAAAACGGAAGCCTAGGGCAGACTGGACTTGCATTAATCAATGCATCCAACAAGAAGGTGAAACTGTTGATAGATATTTTGCAAGATTACTACAATGTTTCAATAACCATTGTGGAATGCATCCAACAAGAAGGTGAAACTGTTGATAGATATTTTGCTAGATTACTACAATGTTTCAATAACCATTGTGGAATGCAGGTACCTGAAGACCAAACACATGATTCCCCATATGAGCAGCAGCTAAAGAATGCATTTTTGAAAGGTAGTATTGCACCTATCAGTAGTTTATTACAAAACACATGGTAGATCACCTCACAAGTAGATTACAGTCCTTACTTGAATATGTAAGACATGCCGAAAGGCATTTTAATAGCAAAAAGAAAAAGAAAACCCAAGTATTTGCAGAAGAGATGGAGCAGAAGTCTTTGTAGTACAGTTCGGGAAAAAGGGCAAGAAAAATGCTCAGGGAAACAAACAATCTGATAAGTGATCAGAAGAGTTTGAAGAGAGAAAGAAAAGGGGTGAATGCTTTAAATGCGGGGAAAAAGGGACATTTGGCAAGGGATTGCAAGCAAAATAAGAAGGTAGCCACGGAAGATAAGGAGGGCGAGGACTGACTATATGGTAGTCAGGAATCACTAGAAAGAAATAACCAAGAAAAGACAAATGTGAATGTGATAGAGGGAACAGAGGATGTGATGGGAGAAATAGAGGATGTGCAAGAAGTCACAGACAAGTGAAGAGAAAGAAATTTTGGACTTAGCATTATTGAGCCTGGCGCTCTACTTAGCAGACACAAAATTAGAAGTTAAGTACTCACCATAACGTTCCATCTGAGTAGGTGGATTCATTTGTCTGCAACCTGTGGGTTATGGATCCGATATCGGATCCGAACCGGCATGGTTTATCCAGCTATGGATCCGAGCTCCTAGCTCCTCCCCCACCCATAATGCCCTGCTCTCCCTACATGACCTCAGATCGAGTTTGCCCTGTATCAAAATACCCTAGAAACGGGTAACACATTCTATGCAGGAAACTGAAAAGGCCAGGGGGATAGGAGGGCGGGATGGCTGCAGACAAATGAATCCACCTACTCAGATGGAACGTTATGGTAAGTACATAACTTCTAAATCTGAAGTAGGAGATTCATTTGTCTGCAACCTGTGGGACAGAGTCCCCAGCTACCTGAATCTTGGGCGGCCGTCATGGAAGGATATTCCGGAGCACCGCGGAGCCAAAGGATGCTCTACCTCTAGATGTGATAGCCAGCTTGTAATGAGAAATAAAGGTATGAGAAGACGCCCAAGTGGCTGCTGAACAAATGTCATCCAGAGGAATCTTAGCTTTAAAGGCCGCTGAGGTAGAAACTGACCGGGTTGAATGGGCATGGACTCCCTCCGGTGCGGGCCTCCCAGAAGCAGTAGCTAAAAGAATACACTGCGAAATCCAGCGTGACAAGGAGACTTTGGAAATTGGCTTACCCAGATTTAATTTGGCAAAGGAAATGAACAATTGGTCGGATTGCCTATGACCAGCTGTCCTGTTAAGATAAAAACGAAGCTGCCTGTGAACATCCAAGGAATGCAGCTAGTATTCACCCTTGTTATGATATTTAGGAAAGAAAACAGGGAGGTTGATGGACTGATTAATGTTTGCTTCCGAAGCTACCTTAGGAAGAAAGGATGGATTGGTCCTGAGGTATACGCAGTCCGGATGGAAGACCAAGTAAGGCAGCTTCATGGATAAGGCTTGAAGTTCCGAAACTCTTTTGGCCGAAGTAATGGCTACTAAAAAAGCAGTCTTGAGGGATAAGAATTTAAGATCTACTGTGGCCAGGCTCAAGGGGAGCGGTCAAGGCCTGAAGAACCAAGGAAAGATCCCATGGTGGAACCGCTTGCTTGACAGGGGGTCTAAGGAGAAAGGTGCCTTTTAGGAAGATTTTACATAATTTAGCGGACATAAGCGGTCCAGAGTCATGACCAACATGATAGTGAGAAATGGCCGCAAGCTGCACTTTGACCGTGGAACTACTGGCACCATCATTAAAAAGAGTGGTAAGGAAGTCTAGCACCAGAGGAAGGGGAACCGTGAAGGGATCTAGACCCTGCCGCTCCGCCCAAATGGAGAATCGTTTCCCATTTACTGCGGTAAACTTTTCTGGTAGATGGTTTATGAGCCGCTACCAGGATGGCCTTAACGGGGGACGAGATACCGGGAGTCCTAATTAGGAGTGGAACTGGAGCAGCCAAGCAGTTAGCTTCAGGTTGTCCAGATTCAGAGTTGGTAGGTTCGATGGGTGTGATATCAGATCCGGAATGGGATCTAGAATCCAAGGTGGATTCACCGAGTGAGACCTTAGGTAAGGGAACCAGATCTGTCGAGGCCAGAATGGGGCAATGAGGATCATTCTGCACCCCAACCGAGAGGCTTTCTGAAGAACCTGGAGCATCAGAGGCTAAGGGGGGGTAAGCGTAAAGAAGACCGGGAGGCCAAGCATGCACCAGAGCGTCTCTCGGGGAATCCTCTGGAGGAGGGATTAGAGCAAAAAAACTGTCGCACTTGGTGTTTAAGGGAGACGCAAAGAGATGGCAACAAGGAGTTCCCCACTGTGCGAAGATACGTTTCGCTACTTGAGCATTGAGAGACCACTCGTACGAGGAGAGAATGGTGCGACTGAGCTTGTCCGCAAGGATGTTGGACCGACCCGGAATATGCATTGCGATGAGAAAGCGGTTGGTGGTGATCGCCCATTCCCACACTCTCATGGCTTCTCGACATAAAGGATAAGACCTGGTTCCCCCATGTTTGTTGATGTACCAGACCACCGGCATGTTGTCTGACTGAATCGCAATTGTTCCCAGGGGAAGAAAGGCCTGAAGTGCGCTGAATGCCAAGAGCACAGCTCTCATCTCTAGAACATTGATATGCATGGAGGTCTCTGAGTCGTTCCACGTGCCTTGGACCGTCCGGCCTGCAAAATGCCCCCCCCACCCGAGGCGGGAGGCGTCCGTGGTCACCATGGCGAGAGGGGGAGAAGCACAAAAGGGGCGGCCTCCGTGGAGATCCTGAGAATGGAGCCACCACAAGAGAGACCGCTTGCAAGCCTTGCTGATCGCAATGGGATGATGCAGAGGGAGAGCAAGGTAAGACCACTGAACTTGAAGTGTCCACTGAAGGACCCGCATTTTGAACCTGGCGAGTGGAAGAAGAGATATTGCTGCCGCCATGGATCCTAGAGCCCTCAGGACCAATTCCGCCGGAACTGAGCTGGAGTGGAGGATGGCCCGCACCTGGAGTCGCAGATTCCGAACTCTGTCGGCTGTGAGAAAGGCTCTTATCTCCCTCGTGTCTAACCTGGCACCTATAAATTCTATCAACTGAGTAGGGGCCAGGTAGGATTTTGCTACGTTTATCGTGATGCCCAGGCAGGGAGCTAGATGAAGAAAGGAGTCTCGTGCCATGGATAGTAGATGCATTGTTGGGGCGGTGAGAAGCCAGTCGTCCAGGTACGGAAAGACCTGCACCCCCTGAAGCCTCAGGTGGGCCGCAACCACTGCTAATACTTTGGTGAACACCCTGGGGGCTGTGGTGAGACCAAAGGGAAGGACCCTGAACTGGTAGTATCTGGCTCCCAGCCGGAAGCGAAGAAACCTCCTGGAACGTCTGTCCATCAGTATGTGGTAGTACGCATCCTTGAGGTCTATAGAGCACATCCAGTGATTCTCTCCCAGGAGGGGGAGGATGGATTGCAAAGTGATCCATCCGGAACTTCTCCTTGGGAACTGCCAGGTTTAATAGGGACAGGTCTAAAATTGGTCTTTGGTCCCCCGTCTTTTTTGGCACTAAAAAGAACCTGGAGTAGAACCCTGATTCGATCTGGTATGGGGGGACGGGCTAGATGGCTCTTTTCCTCAGCAGATGGCCAATTTCTGCTGAAGCGGCCTCCCACTGACCGGGTGGAACGTCGGGGAGGGATTTTAGCTTTCGGACGTGATGAAAGGGGATCTTGTATCCTCTGGATATAATGCAGAGGACCCAGCGGTCTGATGTTATGGACTCCCATGCCGCTAGGTGCTCCAGCGTCCCCGACTGCCTCCAGAGTGGAGCAGTCGGGCAACCCCTCAGGGCTGCTGCGCGGGCCGTTCAGAGAAAGGTTCTCTGGACCCAAAATTCCTGGGAGCCCCTCTGCCCCTGGGGCGGCGTCCTCCCTGTCCTCCTCTGCCACGGAAGGACTGGTTGTCCGGAGCGGGTTGGGATTGCTGCGACTTCCGGAACCACATCTTCTTCTGGCACTTTTGGTTCCTAGAGTAGGACCTCTGGGGCACAGAGAAGTGGATTCCGATGGCAGACAGCGTCTTCCCGTCCTTCTCGCTCTGGGTCAAGGTGTCACGAACCGTTTTGCCAAAAAGGGCAGAACCATCGAAGGGGGCGTTCGTGAAAGACGCCTTGAAGGGCTCCGTGAAATCGCAATGGCGGAGCCAGACCTGGCGTCTAGTGACTAGGCCTACTCCTGCAGCTCTAGTGGCTCCCTCAGTAGCATGGGACAGCAACTGCATAGAGGTATTCGTCACGGATCGAAGAGTGGCCATACGGGTGGAGTGCAAAATTTGTCCTCCTCCGACATGGACTCTGGGGGTGATGCAGAGTATTCTTTAATAAGATCGCGCTGCATCCTGATATCGTGTGCCAGATAGTTGAGCACCCTCACCGAGAAGGTCGCTGAACTAAACATTCGCTTCCCCAAGCGGTCCATCATCCGAGACTCCTTGCTCGGAGGATGGACTGAGGGACTCTCCTGGGCGAGTTCCCTCTTGGTGGCTACTGCCGTCAACATGGCATCTACCGGAGGTCCCTTACTCCAGTGGGCACGGTCTGCAGGGGGGCTAAGGATTCTGTCTGGCCTTTTGGGGATTGGCTCCACGGTGTCCGTTTCCTTCCACGCCCTGGTGGTAATAAGGTCCACCAGGGGGTCGGCAGGAGGGGACACCCAAGAGGTAGACGGGCCCGCTTCGAATGCCTCCAAGAACACGGACTCGTCCGAGGAAGACTTAGAGGCAGACCACCCACCCCTTATGCGAAGCATTTCCATGATGTTTCCAAAGGAGACATCCTCGGCGGGTGATCTTGGGGAGCCTTCCCCTTCCTCCAAATCCGTGTCTTCAGTTAAAGACTTGGGGAGTCTATGTGCCTCCTTTTACACGTGTGCTTGCGAGGTGCTTCCTCGGGGGGGCTGGCCGAGGAGCCCTCGCAAGCAGTGTCTTGTTCCAATAGAACAGCTTGGGGCATTGAAGCGGGCTGTCCCAGTGGCCGGATGGCGGAAGCCTGACCCAGTGCAGATGGAGGGGGCGGGCGAAGCAAGTGCCGGGGGTCCGGAAGCCCTCAACAGAGCCCTCTCCACTACATCAAAAGCCGAAGGGGAGCCAGCCTCGACCAAAGGATCCGAAAGTCGGCTCCCCCTCGGATCCGAAGAGTGGATCGGAACTGGCGCCGAGACACTCTGATCCGAGGGACCAGTGCGCTCAGACACAGACGGCGCCGAAGGCACACTGAATCCCCCGGATCCAAAGCTCGGAGCCAGGCTCCGAGAGGTCGTGATCCGAAACACTCGAGGGCAGGGTCAGATCCGAAGTACCTAGTACTATCGGTGCCGACCCACCCCCGGCTCCGAAGCTGCCCGGCTCCGAACGCTCCGAACCCGGGTAGCGGGTCGGAGAAGGATCTATGGGCTTGAAAAATGGGGTCGAGCTCCCCCACAGAGGGGGGGGGGGGGCAGGAGCACTCCCATCTGCATCTGGGCCTGGATGAACCTTCTCATCATCCGGTCCAGATCGATGTCGGAAAGTCTATACGTCGACCTCGAAGAGGCTACCGAGGTAGGCCTTGAGTGCTGCCTCGATAGCCTCGACGGAGATCGGGTCTCCTCCTCCTCAGGCCCCGGTGAAAAGCACGGGGACCGGAGCCGGGGGGAGCCAGCAGCCAAGGAGGCCGGAGAAGCCCGCTTAGCTGGCGGGGCCGAAACGGAGGTCTCGGCCCGCCGCTTGTGGTGCTTCTCTCTCCGGTCCTTTTTTCTGGCCTCCCTCTCCTCCAACCCAACAGCGGGAGGATGAGTCCCAAGTGGAGGAGGGGGAGCAGGACTGTAGCAACCGTACCCACCAGGGGAGCGGAGGCCCAAGCCGAGTCCGGGGGCAGAAGTCCCGCCAGGACCAGCTTCGACCTCCGCTCCTTCAATGCCCTGGGGTTGAACCCTGCACAAATGGAACATCCAGAAGTGAGGTATTCAACCCCAAGGCATCGAACACACCGAGTGTGGCCATCAGCAGGGGAAAGCTTATGGCCACACTCGGAGCACTTCGAAAAAATTGCCTTTGGGGCTTCTGACATAACTAAAGTTTTTTTTTTTTTTTTTTTTTAACCAAAAGAAAAAAAAACAAGTAATTAGTGCTAAACTAGCACACACACAAGGCCCCAATACAACACACTCAAACAAAACTCCGAACCAGCGAGGGGAGGGAATTAAAGATAAAATTTTAGAGGTAAAATTTTAACCCAAAACTATCAAAAACCTAAAGGAAACCTAACACAATCACACAGAATTAACTAAAATAAAGTAATCTGAAACTTTTTAAGAGTTTTAGAAACACTTAGCTGAAGAGCTCAAGACGATCCAACTGGTTACCAGCGCGGCAAACTAGATCTGAGGTCATGTAGGGAGAGCAGGGCATTATGGGTGAGGGGAGGAGCTAGGAGCCCGGATCCATAGCTGGATAAACCATGCCGGTTCGGATCCGATATCGGATCCATAACCCACAGGTTGCAGACAAATGAATCTCCTACTTCAGATCTGGAAGTTACACTTCTGGTAGAGGGGAGGCAAGTAAAATTTCTGTGCGACTCAGGGGCATCATGGACCCTGATACATCCTTCCAAACTACCAGAAAATTCAGAATCACTTGACTATACATTAGTGAAAGCAGCTAATGGGCAGCTGTATCGGGAGCCACTCTCCCATAACATAGCAATAACTGACCCTGTTTCAGGGATGACCCAGAAAAGCAAAATTGTTGTTTCTGCAAAATGCCCAGTAAACCTTTTGGGCACAGACCTTATGCAGATTTTTGGCATAGCAGTAGTTCCAACTATGCAAGGTATGGAGGCACAGCGACAAATGGATACTTTTGTAGTGTGATCGGAGGGTGAAACATTTTACTGGTACAGCCAGGACTTGGTTACGACTGGTCCAGGGGCAGTAACCTAAGAACTGATGAACGTAGCCATCAGTAAGTCCCCCTCCCTTGATACTGATAAACAACATCTGTTGAATTGTACTCTGTATTATTGCAGCACACCAGGACCTGATAGGGAATATGAACAAGAACTGTTTAAAAACCGTACAGATTAGTGTTACGTAATCTGTACTGGGACACAGAGGAGAACAGTGTAGTTAGCTGTTCATTGCCCCAGGAATTAATTGCACTTTATAAATCTAATCGACTACCACATGTTAGTTTAACTAAGGACAAGAATGTAAAGTGGGCAGACCTAGGAGAAAAAGTCACAAGGTGGGAAAAACAGACAAAACTAGAGCTATCCGAACAGGGAGTACAAAAGCAGAAGTTAAATTGGATAACACAGACACACCCAGCTGTGCACCTGCAGTTTAGCGAGGACAGCTGATTAGCACTCTTATTAGAAGAGGAAGAGAAAGCCTTACGAAGCATACCAGACACTCTCTAGTCAACAGGAAAATCAGATGTAGGACTTATTCGTACAGCAGGACCAGTAACAATCATGCCAAAGTCAGCATTTAGACCACAAAAAAGACAGTATCCCTTGAGAAAGGATGCAGAAGTAGGAATCAAACCTATAATAGCAGCCTTACTTAAGGAAGGAGTACTGGTAGAATCTCCCAATTCACCATGTAATACACCCTTATTTCCTGTTAGAAAAGCAAATGGAGAATGGTGTATGGTCCAAGATCTACAAGCTGTAAATGATGCAGTAATGCCCAGAACACCTGCGGTGCCAGATCCACACACCTTATTGAATGATCTAAAACCTCAACAGAAGAATTTTTCTGTGGTAGATATTAGCAATGCATTTTTCTCAATACCGATACACCCTGACAGCCAACATTGGTTTGCATTTACATTTCAGGGGAAAAGGTACACATATACGCGACTACCACAGGGATATTGTGAAAGCCCAACAATATTCGCACAGCAAATGGCAAGTAACTTGGCAGGATATATTCCACCGAAATGCAGCCAAATTTTACTTTATGTAGACGACATTCTGCTGGCAGCACCAACCCAGCAAGAATGCAGAGAAGATACCATAGCATTACTACAATTTTTAGCCACTCAAGGACACAAAGTACACAAAAACAAACTGCAACTTTGGAAAAGGCAGGTTAAATACCTAGGATATGCAATATCCAAATAAGGCAGAATATTAGATGAAGTCAGAAAAATAGCAATCTTACAAGCACCTAAACCAACTACCAAGAAGGAAATTATGTCCTTCTTAGGTACGACTAATTTTTGTCAGAGTTGGATTCCAAACTATGCCTTGGAATCTACTCTGTTGACCAACTTGATATACAAGAAACCTATGGCAGCACAAGATTTATTACAATGGACACCAGAAGCAGAAGCAGCTTTCTGCAAACTGAAGCAATTGATAGCATCTTCATTAGTTTTAGGATTACCAAATTATCATAAAAATTTTTTCCAAACTGTAGATTGTAAGCAAGGCTATATGACATCAGTATTGACACAGCAACACTGGGACAAGCAACGCCCCATAGCTTACTATTCATCACAATTAGACCCAGTGACGCAATCTCTGCCCCACTGTGTACAAGCAGTAGTCGCAGCTGCGATGGCAGTGCAGGCTTTGGCCTCAGTAGTGTTGCCCTACCCTCTCACATTGAGAGTGCCTCATGCAGTTGCGATTATTTTACTGCAAGAAAAAGTAGCATATCTTTCTCCTGCTAGACATCTTTCTTGTATGACTATACTGTTGAGCCAACCTCATATGACAATTGAACGATGCACAACTTTGAATCCGTCAACCTTGCTCCCAACCCCTGCGGATGGCACACCACACTGTTGCCTGCAGGAGATTGAGCAAAAGACACTACCTAGAAAAGATCTTACAGATGTTCCCTTGGATAATGCCGAGGTGACATACTATGTGGACGGCTCATGCAGAAAGGGTTCTACAGGGCAGAATCTAGTAGGGTATGCAGTAGTTTCTGATACTGAGATTTTAGAAGCAAAGTCTTTACCACACAATTTATCTGCACAAGCAGCAGAATTGATTGCCTTGACACGGGCATGTACCTTAGCAAAGGGTAAATGTGTAAACATTTTTACTGATAGCCAGTATGCTTTTTCTACTGTACATGTTTTTGCACAACAGTGGAAGAATAGAGGAATGATAACATCTACTGGTAAACCGATTAATCATGAGCAATTTATTTTAGATTTGTTAGAATCTATTCAGTTACCTCAAAAAGTAGCTATTTGCAAATGCGTAGCTCATACCAGACAACAGGATAGGATTTCAAAAGGTAATGCGAGAGCTGACACTGCTGCAAAGCAGGCAGCTACAGCTTCAGAAGTATTTCTTTTGAGTGAGGAATTACAATCCTCTGAGATTTTAGATTTAGAAATGTTAAAAACAATGCAGACACTCACTACGAAAGTAGAAAAACAGAAATGGGTAAAACAAGGAGCAATCCTTGAGAAGGGGCTGTACATCTCCAAGGAAGGAAAACCGATTTTGCTAGATATGCAGCTTTGTTGAGCCATGGGCAGTGCCATGTCTCAACAAGGGGGATGGTACAGTTAGTGAATCGAGTATTTACACCGTATGGATTTACAAATTACACTAAAAATGTTTGTGCGGCATGTCATGTTTGTAATAAACATCATGCACAAGGGGCGTCAAAGCCTAAGCAAGGGAGTTTCCCTACACCACCATACCCATTCCATACTATTTGTATGGACTTCATAGAATTGAACAAATGCAAAAATAAGAAGTACTGTCTTGTCATTATAGATATGTTTTCCAAATGGGTGGAAGCTTTTCCGACCAAAAATCCAGACGCAGCTACTGTTGCGAAAATACTTATCAAAGAAATTATTCCTAGATTTGGCATACCGGAAAAGATCTACAGTGACAATGACACACACTTTGTAAATCAAACTATACAATAGCCGAGTCGGTTTTTCGGAATTTCTTTAAAAAACCTATGCGCATATCATCCACAATCTGTAGAGAGGCACAATGGGATTTTGAAGGGTAAGCTTAGGAAAATAATAACAGAGACTCAAAAGAATTGGGTGCACTGTTTACCTCTGGCACTGTTGAGTATGACAACTGTTCCAAATGCAAAGGGGTTAACTCCTTTTGAAATATTATTTGGGAGGGCATATTATGTACCTCAGTGGAAATCTCTCATGCCTGCAGATCAGGAGGCAGACAGTTCACTGGCAGAGCATATGAGGAGGTTATTGAATAACAAAAGACTTCTACAGTTAAATTCTGTTTCAGATAAAGAACAGACCAGACCATTGGAGGCAGCAGTGCGACCAGGCGAATGGATCTGGGTGAAGGTCATTAAGAAAAAGAATTGGAGCTCTCCAAAGTGGGAAGGACCATTTCAAGTTTTGCTGACAACATCCACTGCAGTTAAAATTGCTGAGCATGTGTCCTGGATCCATTTAACACGCTGCAAATTGGTCAAGAACTTTGAACTGGGCAAAAACCTTGTTACTGTTACACAACAAGAACGAAATGACCAGGTATAGAGTAAACAAGGATGCAGAACAGGCTCAGAAAAATTGCATGATTATCCTGTTAGCTATACTGGTGACAATGATCTTTTTGCTGTGGCCTTTCCTTTTATCAGCCACACGAGTTGAACTGAACAAACGTGATGTGTTACTCATAGACTGGCATCCAAACTTTAACACTTACCAAGCAATTAAATATGTGTATGCTGAAACTTTCAATGTTTCGAATTGCTGGATTTGCACAGCTATACCGACAGCATATGGAGGATTATTAATGACTGCTGTCCCCCTAGGGGTCAATGAGACCTGGGAAAATTTGCTCTTTGATACTACACCTGTAAAATCTCAAGACAAAATAGCATTGTACCTACCTGTTACACAAAAGGGAGTTGTATGTTTTTATAAAAATGACACTATTCAGGTGGGTTGGAGCAATTGCAATGTGACTGTTTCTTATAAATGGTATATTAAAGCCAGTAAGGCAGAAACTATTTGTGATACAAACTATGATGCATATTTTGGGAAAATGCATAAAACTGTTAGTGAAGTACTACATAATCCTGTTCTTTTAAAGCAGCTTTCTATCATTGATAAGAAAATGTTTCATGCAGGGCAAGCCTATATCAATACTAAAGTAGAGAACTGTTATTTTATTTGTGGGAAAAAGGCATACAAATGGTTACCTGAGAATTGGTCCGGCAGTTGTTTTTTGGGTTACCTGGTTCCGGCCATACGACACACTGCAGCATTGCCTCGAGGGAAAATTCAAAACGTCAGAGAGGTCAGCAATAAACCTGGAAATCCAATCAAGAGATCTGAGAATCCAGTGGGATGAATCGAAGCAGGATGGAGAAACCATAATTCCGTAAAAAACAAAGATAAACTGACACACCTGGACTTGAGTGACACTATTATATTGTGGGCTGGCATAGCCCCTGCATATGGCGCAGTAAAATCGATTTGGGAGCTGAGAAAACTGTCCAAACGTCTCAAAGTTATGAGCAATGCAACTTTTTCTGTTCTCGAATTAGTGATTGATGAACTAAATGCTATGAGAACTGTGGTGCTACAAAACCGCATGGCTCTCGACTTCACCCTAACGGCGAGGGGTGGTACGTGCGCTTTAATCAAAGAAGAATGCTGTTCATACATTCCAGACAATCAACACGAGATAAACGATCATCCTGAGGTGATCCAGCAAGTGTCGACCATGACCAAACCAGGCCCAAACCCTCTGACAGACTTTTTCCAGAATATGTTTGGGGGTGGGGTTCCATCCTTATGATCATCCTGATTGCCATTTGTGTGGGATTACTCCTATTAGGAGCATGCATTTGTTGTGGTATTCCCTGCATGAAAAGATCAATCAAAGACTTTATAGACATGTCAGTTTCTGAGACTTTGTATCAAAGTACTGAAATTGAAGAGTTGTTGAAAAGTGAAATGCTTTCATAAGTCTAAACTAAATGACTCTCTTAACTGCAAATCCTGAATGGAAGAGGTTAGGAGAAGAAGCAAACTGTTTATGCTTTTGAAAATAGAATAAAAAGTATTAACAGGGGGGAAATGTCAGAAAAATATGTATTAATATGTGTGCTTAGTGCTAATTAAAAGCTAAAAGAGTTAACATGTTTTTCATTCTATTTTATATACAGCTTAGTTTTATATGAGACTAAAAGATGTTTTTGAAACTGCAGTATTCTTTCTGAAACTTGCAAGATGCCCTCTGACCTAGTGTTTGCTAGCACAGCAAAATTCATGCTTATGCCTTTTGGAAACATACTGAGAAGCAGGTGATTATCTGCTAGGTCAGGAAGTAATAAATGAAACAATACCATATTCTATAATGTTATGATTTTGAACAATTAGCTCTGTTCATGTTATGAGAACAAGCACAACTGCAGAGGGAAGAGATAGACTGTTTAAAGAAATGAACTGCAATCTATACTTGCTTTGTGCACAAATTAGCTGTAGTACCTTGAATGGTAACATTTCATAGAGGAAAGTTGTATCTAACTGGTGGTCGCCAAGGCCACGTTGTTTTTCTTAGGAAGTTTCTCACAAAACTGATAGTGCAAGCAGAAAATTATGAAAAACAGCTGCTATGAAGTAATGATGTTAAAACTTGTGATCTGCTACATCAGCTTGGTAAGCAATGTCTTATTAGAAAATGTATAAAAATACCTGCACTTCTTGAGTCTAGTTAGACAATCTCTGTATTAGAATATTTTTGTCTCCTTGCTGCAAGATTAAAGTGCCTTAACCTGAACCTGCCATGTATTGATCTTTTTGAAGTTAATTTTTCCTTTGACAACCCCTCTCCAAAAAGCAGCAGAAATAGTCATAGTCGTGGTTGAGTGAGCTCTGACTTTGCTCGTGTCTTTCCAGTTTATGAATAACAAAAACTGAATAGCACAAGACAACTGTTTGAAAATAGTCAATTTTCTCTCTTTCTTGCCTTCATAAGAAATAAACAGAATTCTTGAAGTCCTTTGTCCTGTCAAAGTAGTATCCCAGTCGTCTGCAGCCAGCCAGTGTGTGCAGAATTCTCTCTCACTTATTTGTTTTGGCTTTGCAAAGAAAACACAGAGATGAATGGACTGACTTGTAAACTCTGAAACTACTTTGGTCAAAACGGAAGAATTTGCTTTCAAACATACCCAACCTTTGTTAAAGATGAGAAAGGAAAGAGTCGCTGTAAAGCTTACAAACTCAGATAAATCACAACTGATCCTCAACCTTTCAAGACCAAACTTATGTTCTTTTACCCTAGTAAATCATGTGATCCCCCTACTAACTTTTAAATACTGTCATCCAATAACACCATAACTTCTGCCATACCCGATAACCTCAAATATGACCTTCATCTAGCACAGTACATAAAAAAATCATAATAAACTTGGTTCACTCTACAGAATCAAGCCTTTTCTAGCAACTAAAAGTAGACAAGATATAGCCAGAACTCACCTTCTCTTCCACTTACTATATGCCTTACCCATCTTCACAAACCTTAGTAAAACTGATCTAGCTAAGCCTGAAACCTGCTGCAAAATTTGCTACTAACACTTCACAAAGATCTCATCACTACTCAGCCTTAGGTCAACTACACTAGCTTGAACTTCCCCATCTCTTAACTTGCATTCAACTTACAACAGCTTACAGACTAGTCCATCAACCTGAAAATGGGTCAATATTAGGTCTCCGAAATGGCATTCTGGTTAACACCTAATCACTGACCCGTAATCAGCGAACCTTGCTTCAGCGATTCACTGAATTCACTAAGGGCAATGAAACTGCTACCCGAAGCACAGTGGACACGTACAAAACTTTGTCTTTTTCTCCACTGTAGTCTTCGCCCCCTCTTGGGTGGGTTCAATTTAACTGTACGTTAGTCCGTTGTGCTTCTGGCAACTATTGTGTTGCCCTCAGCAAATTTAACGGATAGCTGACTCAATTTTCAGTGATTACGGGTTGATGATTAGTTGTTCGCCGGAATGCCATTTCAGCAAACTAATATACGCCCCCTGAAAATACCCCTTCCCTTCAGTTAATGCTTCAACCCTACACTAACAATCTTCCCACAAATTCTTGTGACAAGCCTCATAAGTCCAACAATAAATCTGGTGACTCTCTGTACTCTAGCTATATTTCTAAAATATGGAATACCATCTGTCAGACAAGGTCTCTCACAGCTCCCCAAAATGTGCAAAGTTAACAAATGACCCAGGTTCATACAGTTAGTCACCATGACAAAACAAATATTCCCAAGATCATTCCATCAAATAGCAAATAGCCACAAAAAACAGAGAGTGGCCTCCCCTCAATGAGACTAGTCTAGGTCTAAGCAGCAAATCAGCAAAGGGAAGCCCAGGTGCTAGCGGTTGTGCCACCCTTGTGTGCTACATGACAGCTCTCACAAGGCTAATGAACTCCAAAAAAGCCACTCCCCAACAAGGACTCTAAACGTGCCCAGGCTGTGTGTTAATCGTGAAAGCACTACAGTGCACACACGCCACAAGTAGTCTTCGCCTTGCAGTGTGCGGCCTTCACTGAGCAAAGAAGAAATTACCGTCTGAACTAAAGATGGGAGACATATGGAACTCATAAACAAAGACATTGGGGGGAGAGGACCTGCTGATCCTCCATAGACATTTTTTGATTGGGGGCAGATCCTGCCTTTTGAACTTTTATTGATTTTTTGAAAAACAGTCACTAGTAGGCCATTGATGAGATGAACAGCAGGCACACTACCTGCCAGGCCCTTACCCAACACACCTAACCTTTACACAGATTCATACTCACAAAAAAACAAACCTATGTAACCCCAATAAAATAACATGGGCTGCAAACAAAACAGGACACAGAACACACAGGGTTGCTGGAGCTGGGTCAGATGTCTAACTGCTCCGTTTGCCGGTGTCCCACAGTGTGTCAAGCCACACCTGGGTAGTCCCTCATTTATTTTATTGAGGTACAGGAGAGGTCAAGAGTTACAGGTGTTTTTCTGAGTACAATGCATGAACAAGACAACACTAAAATATTGATACTCCAGCAGACACAAACATCCTTCTTCAGGGATAAGCCTCATAGATCAGAGTGCCAGAGCCATGGCCTTGGCTGAGCCTTCAAAAATGTCAAAAATGTATAGTCATACCCTTTGGGAAAAAAAAACAAAATATACCCACATACAAATTAATACAATAAGCAAGTAAGAGTAATCAGGACCCGATCCAGGTTGACAGCCAATCAAGGGAAATCACTCTCTGGTACTCCAGACATTTAAAAACAGGTGTAAAGACCCTTCTCTATTGCCCCACTTATCATGAAGGGATCTAGATCTAGAGTCAGAGCAGGAGACTCTCTCTCCTTTCAGGCCTCTTCTTTTGAGTCAATGCCCCATTTGGGATGCATCTCCATTTGCACCTCTGCAGTTGGAAAGAGCCCCCCCCCCAAAAGTTCCTCACCATAAGATAAAAGGTCTTAAAACATATGTCATATGCTGCCTGAATGAAAAAACTCAAAAATTCAGTCGCTCTATTCGAGAGGTGATGGTGATCTGAGGCATTCTGTGCCTGCCATGTCCAATCCTGAATTAATGGACATGCTCCAGACAAAAAGAAAAAAGTAAATCCAGAACGAGGAGCGAGAACAAGTGACTTACACCTCAAAACAGAAAATACATGAAAATAGAGGACAGATTCATAACAGAGAGGCTCCCTGGAACTCAAACAGTCTCCAACAGAATCTCAGTCCATGTTACTAGAGCCTGAATTCTATTCTAAAGAGAGACTCCGCTGAGTTGATGGGAGGAGGGAGGTACCCGGGGGGTCATCTCTGTGTCACTAGAGGACAGACAGACTAAACCCCTAAAAAAAGGGTAGTATTCTCATCCTAAGGGGTGTAAGCCACCACACACTCTGGCTAGGCTTATAAATGCCCTAGGGCAGATAGCCTAGTACGAACCTATGAACCTATTCCATCTAATCTCAATTTACCTCAATTCAAAATGCTCCTAAAAGACTTCCTTTGTGCTAATTTGCTCTGTTCATGTTCTTTTTCTGGCTAATGCCTTCTCTCTTGCTCTACTCTTACTTTTTATTATTTTCAAATTTTCTTTTACTTACCTTTTAATCCCTTTCTATCTCTAATCACCATTTTTTTCTCTCTAGTACTTTTTACCTTCCAGTTCCTCAAACTTCCTTGGCCTGTTCTACTATTATACTTTTCTCCATTTTTTTCTTTCTCCTTCTCTCCTTTGCTTTTCTTCTTTACTGACTCTTCCCCTCTCCTCTATGCTCTCTACTTATCTGCTGCTTAAATATTTCTTTTTTGTAACTTTTTCATTTGTAATGCTTCTAACCTTTTCAAATTTGTCTCCTTCCCTTGCTATTTTCTCTCCTTCATTTTGAATCACTTGATTACTATTTTTGCAACTGTACTCATACGTTTTACATGTATGTATATTGTGCTTTTTTTCCCTCTCAGAAATTGGGTTTACCATAGCTGTATATATTGTGCTAACTTTATTTTATTGCTTTGTTCTCTGTTTCTGGGACTTTTCACCCTAGGACTCTGCTGAAAATGGGGTAACACCCAGTTGGACTATCCTGGTTAACAAAAGTAAGTAAGTATGCTTCCTCTCATGCATCAGAGTAATGAGTAACACTTTTTTTTCCATGACAAGAACTTTAAAACAGGCTGGTGAGCTGGTTCTAAAGGAAAAAGTTAATATCCTAAGGAGAAGCCACATATTTCATAGATGGGCTGATGTGCAATATCCCTTTCAGAAACTGTTTCACTTGAGATAAAAAAAAAAAAGAAAGGGGATCTACATGCAGACAGAAACAGCAGAGAGATGAATCTTTACGCAAGACTGAAAAAAGTTACAGAATAATAACCCACACAAATACTGAGGAGCCAATGGTGACACAAATATATCTTGGTTCAAAATATGGCAACAACTAGAAAATCATTTCCACTTGGCCATACATGATTTTCTAGTAACAGTTTTTTAACATTCTTAAATATTTGCTGCCAAACCCTCAGAGAAAAGATGCCTTACGGGTATTAGAATTCTATCATTCGAGACTGTTAGCCAAAGAGTTTTCAGGTTAGGGTGAATCAATCTGTGTCTTGTGCAAGCCCTTCTTGAGGGGAAACTTTCTGGTAATTACCCCTTGGTCATTTTCATAAAGAGTGGAGAACCACTGTTACTTGGAACAAAACTTCTTTTAACTGTCTGCTGTGAATAAAGGCAAACCGATCTACTTAAGGTGTTCCCCACAAGTGTATAAGATTCTGCAATGTAATTTTCTTTTTTTGGGGGGGGGGGGGCTGACCTTGTCCAAGGAAAAATAAGCTCTATGACTCCCTTTGTCTGCTGAAACATTCTGCTCTGACAGATTCTATGCATCCTGTAGGGATACAGACTGTGTTGAGTTGTTAGTTTTCAGGCTATCATACCTAGTCTGCAAGGAGGGGGGAGAGATCTGCCCCCCCCCTGTTGTCAAATAACTATAGTGTTGTCTCTGTAATGACCAGAAAAGATCCTGGACTGCAGAGATGGTTTACTGATAATGAGGAAATTTATTAATGCCATCATTTCTTTGAAATTTATGTGCTTCGATTTGTCCTGCTGGTTCCACAGACCTTGAACTTACACACCTTTGGATACAGCTCCCCATACAAAACCGGATAAATCTGTGGTTACAAACTGAGTGGGGGCTGGAGAAGATAAAGGGAGACCTGGAAAGAGGGACAAATGATTTACCAACTATAGACTCTTCCTCTGAACAAAGTCCAACACCAGGATGTGAAGACAGACAGGATGTTGATGTTGTTTCCAAACTTATATGGGGAACCACTGGATTATTCTCATGTGCAGTATGGGTAGAAGAATCTTAAGAATTATTGTGGTCATGAATCCTAAATTCCTGACGTAGTCCCTAGATGTTGAGAGTTTAGAAAATGTCAGAAATTGTTCTAGTAAGAAGTCCGCTTTGTTCTAAGGAAGAAAGACCATCATGACTACATCCAGGAGACAACTTTGAAACACTATCTTGTGAAACAATGAGGGAAGATTCTTCTAGGTTAAACTGAAAATCCAGACTGAGAAATAGGTTTTATGGAAGAAAAAAGATTTTTGACAGTTTAGAAAAGAGTCAGGAAACAAAGTAGTTATCTAAATATGTACCCTGCAATGGACTATTTACAGGTGCCAAAACATGTTGTAAATACCTTGGAACTGTTGATAACCCAAATGGTAAAGCAGAAAACTAAAAATGTGAACCAACAAAGAAAATCTTAAAAATCATCTGAAGTTTTTGAGAATGAGAATATGATGTTAGGCATCCTAAATCTAGAGTTTCCTTTTGACATCCTGAATTTTAATGCGAAGGTTTGGTAACAAAATCTCAAGGACATATGTCCAAGTTCCTTATTTTGTAGACACCAGAAAAATTCTTGAGTAAAACCATTTTTGTATTTGATCTGGTAAAGGAAGCTGTATGACTCCCCGAAATGGCAAGTGATCCAGGATAGGAGGAAACCAGGATGCTTTATTGGACAGATGTGAAGCAATCCAATGAAAAGAAGGACGACAGTCCCATTTAATGGCTGAAACCTTTCTGAATGACTCTCGGGACCCAGGTGCCTGAAATAATCTGGTGCCAAAGAGGAAAGTGAAGACCTAGGCTTTGAGAAAGGTTTACTGGGTTGCCAGGATGGGGTGGGTGAAGAGATTGGAGTAGTCAGTCTGTTTTTTAAATTGTCCTTGGGCTTGAGAAGGCCCCACTTTCCTTTTCTGTACCTTCTTGTACTGCTTTCTGGTAGTTTGTTCGCCTATCTTTTGTGGGGATTGCTTGTACTGTTTCCTATAAAATGATCCAGGTATAAAAGGAACATTTCCATTACGTTTGAGGATGGGGGACTGAAATATTTGAGAAACTCTTTAAATTAACTTTCCCCTTTAATCACACTTTTTGAACACCTCAGCAGTGGAAGGCCCAAATAATAATTCTTCGTCCAGAGGTGCATTAGGAAGTTCAGTTTTTACATCTTCTGTTAAAGTTTGAGTACAGAGCCAAGCAAAATTCCTAATCACTGATCTACTGGCAGCCACCCTGGACACAGCATGAGCAGTGCCACAGGAACATTTAAGACGGTGCTTAGTAATTTGATTTGAAGATGAAAGCAAATAATTCAAAGACTCTCTACTGTTAGATGAAGGAAGATAAGCAATTAACTTTTTCACATTGTCAAAAGAAGCCAGAAGAAACTTAAGCATGCAATCTTAACAATTTACTGCTCTGAAGGCTAAGCTGGAATAGGTATATGCCTTCTTCCCAAACATATCAAAAGTTCTCCCATCTTTGTCTGATGGAACACGGTTACCTGCCATAGTATTGCTTTTGAAAAATATTCAACTGCAAGATCTGCGCTGGGGTTTCTAAAGAAAAAGCTGTGAGTTTGCGTAACTTTATATAAATTTGTCCGATTTTCTAGGGGTTGGAGGTTGACGGTCAGAAGAATTGCTGACTGCACTGAAGGCATCATTAAGGCTGCTAAAACAGGAGCCATAGCTACTTGCAGATGGGAATCCACCTGTAACACGCAATACTGCTGCTGAGCCTCTTGACATCTTTTTGTTCCCATTTACACAAATCCTTCATCCTGCCAAAGGTATCAGAAAAGGGCAACTCCTCAGGTGTGGAACCTGAGGAAATGTTTTTTGCAGACTCAAGACTCCTAGTTTTCTGAAGCAGAAAACTGAGAAGCATAATCTAAGCCAATTTCGTGCACCACAGATGCTGAAGCAGATGGTGAGAGTGATCTCAGACTTCAAAAATGTCCAACATTAAAAAAAACAAAATTCTGAAAAATCCTATAATAGTCCAGAGTATAAGAGAGATAGTTGGTTGATCCTTAGAGGCGCATTAGACAGAGAGGCGGTAGTCGCATCGCTCTTGTGACCGGCGTCAGATCCGTCATTTTCTGCCCCGCATCAATGCGAAGACCCCAGAAGAGTCAAAAAGACAACCCTAATGCTCAGTGACAAGTCAGATGACATCAAAAACCCAATATATATATATAAAATAAAATATAGCAATAAAATGTATAATATATAAAATATAATATATAAAACATAATAGGAATACCTGTACAATAACTACTAAATCAAACCAATCACCTAAACAGGTAGTAACAAAAGGTAGGTAGATCTTAGTATCTTCATTGGGAACATCTGTGGACTGTAATTTAATCTGCAGCAGGGTATTTCTGCAACAGCAGTTTATTGAGGCCTGACTAGCAGCAACATTTAGGGTAACACCAAGAGGTAAAAAAGCAGCAAGTGAAACAGTATATAGTAAACCCATAATGCCTAGAGATGCTAGAAGGTGAAAAGATAGGAAGATACTAATGAAATAACTAAAGACAGCACCCTTAGAATAGCTGCTTCAGTAACCCCCTTAGAAATGCTTTCAGATTATGGAAATGTTGTGGAATGGGCTATGAAAATGGGAATGAGGCCCAGCTGAAAAAATGGGAATGAAAAATGTAATAAATTTGCCCTGAGGCCCCAATTAAATGCTCAAAAGAAACAAGTAAATACTAGACAAAACAAAAAGACTCAACTCAAAAAAACAATGAGAAACTGACCGTCCACTGCTCCTAAAATATGTGAATAATCAAAATATTTTCATTGCCTGTGTAAATGCAAAATCTTTAAAAATCTTTTTCCCCTTTATTTTGAGGATCTGCAAAAACGTTGAAAAAAAGAAGAGGAGGACATTAAGCCACACTAGAAACCACCTTAGGGGAAATGTACGACTTTACGGATGTGCAACAGCCTGTACTCAGTTGAGGGCCTGCAGCTCAGTAATACTTCTTGCGAAAGCATACACACTAGAACACATGTGCACATAAGCAGTAGTTGTATGACTCAATTTTCCAACACAAAGTTTTAGGCTCAACAAGTTGTAGAGTAAGTTTTAGAGTAAGACATTCAGCAAGTAGAAGTCCCTGTAGGAGCTCTATATGGGCTGAATATTTCTAAAATTGCAGAAACAGCTTGAACAAAGGATGCGAAAACAAAGGTGGGTGTGAGTCATACCTTTGTGAGCATGAAAGTACAGAATCTTTATGGAAGAGAGGACAAACCTTTGTCCAAGCACACAAAATTTATTGAAGAGCCAACCAAATTCCTTCCATTTTTCCAAAATAAAAAAAGTACTCCAGGCTCAAAATCTCTTCCATTTTTTTTACGTACACTCCTTCTAGCATTTGCTGTACTCAAATAAACATTTAAAACTTGTTGAGAAATTTGAGTATCTGCTGTGTTCAACACAGAATATATGATGATGAATGATTGTGAGATTGAGGAGATGACCACCCTAAACAGATTTAACAGAAATGAGACAACAGATGAGGAATCATGAAAGCCAGCTATGACCTTGAGGCTGAGACCTCAGAGTTGGGTGGCCTTGCTGCAAATCAGAAAATCACCCTTGTCCTTTCTTTTCCTTGTCTTGTCTTTACTTCTACCAGTACCTTGAGCTTGAGAGTAGAGAGAATAAACACAGTGTGCTGTTTGACCTGAAAGAAACTTTTTCAGCTTCTGGAAGAAGTCTTGTTGGCCCAAGACTTTGATACTTTTCTGTGGGAAATTAGTGGAGACCAGCATCAGATGAATATGATGGATTCCCATGACACTGTCAGTTTCTGAAAACAATGAAGATCCAGTCCTATCGTTTCATTGGGGATCAGTGCACTGTCAGTTTCTAACAGTTGGACTGCCAGTTCTCCTGGCTGGCAGATAAATGTTAGCTTAGCTTGGCCTTGCCTCTCCCAGAATGCTTGCCTGCAAATTGTGCAAAAGCTGCATATGTGTGCTTGTTGATGTTGTTGTTGTTGTTGATGTACCATGTGGTTGTTGTTTGTGAACTCCTGCCCTGCAAAAAAGAATAAACTTCAAAGTAACATCAACTGCAACACCAATGCATGTTGCCTCTACATGGCTGTATGTGGCAACCATTCCCACTTGATCCACTTCCCATTTAGATGAGCTCGAGCTATCTGTCCTGTGCATCTGCATCTGTCGTTAGCTCCATTTAGAATCTGCCGGGTTCTGTGAGAGTCCCTTTCTGGCTGTTTGAAGGGACCCACCAAATTTGGCTTGAATGAAAATTCCTTTTGAATGCAGTGTATTTCCTGATCCACAGTTGTGTAAACATGGTTTTTATGTCCATATTGAATGACATACATTTTGATTGGCAGTGCATTGGAAGCACCAGGCATAGATGAAGACCCACCAAGAAATCATAGTAAACAAATGCAATCCATTCTAATCTTAATGAACTGCTATCTTAGGTATAGAACCTGAAATGAAGCACTGAAGCTGAATGAAGCTCTACCTCTCCTAGAATAGCTGAAGGAAGAAGGAAGGCCCTAACAACCCAGGAAGAGAGGGAAGAACAGTCACCTGAGAAGAGGGAAGAACAGTCACAAGCTACCCAGCCTGGGCCTGCACCCTGAGAAGGCACATCCTGTAAGAGTATAAGAAACTCCTCTGAAAACCCTGGAAACTCCTGGCAACTCCCAAAAAGAACTCCAATCGACCGCCGGGTTCCTCAAACTTCGTCGGTTCCTCAACTTATCCTCGGTTCCTTGGCGGCTTCGCGGAGGCGGGCGTCGGCGAGCACATCGGCATTTTATTTATAGCTTCAACTTCCCAAACATAAACCTCCACAGTCTAACCTCCTCTTATGGCACGTTCTACAAGAAGAGCACAATTTGCAAAACACAGCGTCGTGGCACAAGGGCCTAACAAAGGTATACACAAGGTATGATATAATCCGGTATCAGAAATACAAATACAGTTATTTTTTTTTTTTTCCGACATCCAAAAAATAAAAAGGCAAAAAAAAGAAAAAGCAAATGTTTCTAGGGGTACTTCTGTAACTACTCTAACTGAGTTTCGAAATAATATTTTATTTCAGTACGCCAACCTAAAACTGCTTTCTGCAAACTGCATGCATGGAAAAAAAAAAAGAAGGATAGGATATGGCGTCGGTCATGCGCATACTGACGCTGGCGTCGCCAGTCGCGCGCTTCGACCGACGCCAGCCTCTCTCTCTGGTGGCCGGACGACTGGGACGCGGACTATACCCAATAGTCAGGACTGCAGCAATGGAAGACGAAGAACATCATGAAGGTATTGTTGCTCAACACCAGGAGCCTCAACAAAAGCACTCCTGGTCCTACAATACACTGACATACACATCACAGACACCTGTTTAAAGAATACTGAAAGCTCCCCATCAGTGCAAGATTTCGATGCCCACCATACATTCAGACCTACTGCACCACATGAGGGCACTAATGGCAGTGGGATCAATATATTCATACAAAAAAGTTTACCTCTAGACTCCTTATACAGGATCTGGAACTCCTCCATGTCCAACTTACCACAAACAGAACCTCATTTCACATTGTATCTAACTATAGGGTCCCATTTCTGTCCTCCCTGGCCCACACCTCTTATTTCACAATTTGGAAGCCATAAGCATTCAGCCAAGCATCATTCTCTTAATGGACTTCAACTACCCCTCCATCAACTGGGAAACTTGTACAACCCCAGAAATTTCTCAACTTCATAAATACAGACTTGCTGGACCAGCTAATCTGCACCCTATAATGGGAAACAAAATTCTGGACTTGGTTCTAACCAATATAGGATAGCTCTGTTCCCTAATAGTTGTAACACCTTCCCTAGTCAGGTCAGATCATAAATCAGTCATATTTACCATAAGACTGAAGCCGGAACGATCCCCAATAACTCATTATTCAGAGATTACACTAAAGCCAATTTACTAAAACTGAGTGATGACCTGGCAAAATTCAACATTCACTTCTACCTTGATGACCCCTCTACGAATGCAAAATCCTTCATTGCCAAATTCTAAGCAGATGTAAATAGCTGCAGAAAAGCATCTGCCCCCCCAAAATAAATATAAAGTCAAATTTAAAAATAATCCCTACAGTAGAACCAAATATAACAGGCTCCACAACAAAAGGAAAAAGCTCAATGCACGTAAAATAAATGTAACCTCCCAAATGCCAAAGACACTCTTGCTAAACTTTTCAGGGAACTACAGTCCCTGATCAAATCTATCAAAACTAGATATGAAGTAAAAATAGCCACACTGGCAAAAGATAACCACAAAGCCATTTTTAACTGTGTTAGAAACCTTAGAAATAATGCTTACAACTGTGCAGAACTAATAGTAAATGATATCATATAAGCTAATCCTTCGGAAATTGTCAACCTACTAGCAGACAAATTTAGGTCTAACTTCACCCCTCCACCCTTACTAAGAAAAACAAACAGCCTAAATCGCAAACGCTACAGTGATCATATTAAAGCCTTGTGCCTCTTCGATGTCTTACAGGCTGCTAAGGGGTTACCTCGCTTACAGAGCAGCTACTGACACCATCCTTTCAAATCTACTACACATCCACAAGTCCAATAGTGGCAGAAACACCCACGAGATCTGAATCTCTTCTGCAACTTGAACAGACTATGCCGGAGGAAGAGATATGTGTCGTGGAAATACCGCTTCTATGTAATTGTTTTCCTCTCCATGCAAAGCAAAATATGTCTCTTACTCTATTCTTTAACAACAAACTTCATTAGTGGATGGGAAACCACAAGTTCATCCCTAAACTGGCACCCTTGTTCCTTATCTGTAGGAGTAACAAATAAATGTCTGCCTCAGGGTTATTTGTACTTGTAATACAAGGGGTTTTGTATTAATCATACTAAAAATATAAGGGATAGACATCGACTGGGAATGCATGGCTAGGCTTCTGAAAGCCAAGGCAAGGAAGAAGCTGGAGTGGATACCAAAGCCTCCATGGATACTTTACTTTTTTGGGGACTGGAGTGGGAATATCTGTGCAGACTGAACCTTTGTCCATTACACTACAAGTAAGTGCCTTTAACTTTTGATTCTCCGTATACAACAAAAAAGGTACTATGGCTGCTTCTTAGGGTTTTAGAAGAAATGGATGAACACCACAGTGTTGTATTCGTTCCCTAAACAAAAAAAAAAGCAAGACAAGGGTATAAAGTGACCACACAAACACTTCCCCTTTCTCTTCGACATGCATTTTTAAAAAAGCAGAAGACTTTTCTTACAAAAATGGAAAGTGGTTCACAATGGAGTACTTGTCTGCCCACTTAAAAAAAAGTCATCCATCAAACCTAAAAAGATGCAGCAGAATGAGACTTGCTGGTTGCTTCAGCAGGAAGAAAGTTCAGTTTTTGGCACCCCATGTTTGTTTTTATACTAGTTCACCCTCAAGTTCAAATGGGCGTGTAAAAGGTGTATTAAATCTTTGGAAGCTGGCCAGACATCCAATCCTTGTAAGGATACGTGTCATATAGCTTATGCTACTGCAGCAGTGATCTAATGACGAACATCTTCAACATGACTGAGAATTAAACCCAGCACCTACTTGATCAGAGGTGAATTCATTAACTATCTTTCCTAAAAAGGACTCCTAAATGCAGGAATTTAGGTGGGAATAAACATTGGTAATCTAAATGGCAGCTTTAGTAGAGGGATCCCTAAGAGGAGCAAAGCTTTGAAATTTAATTAGGCCATCCTGAATGGGGTGTCTTCTCTGCAGAGTCTACCTTTCCTCCATGTGTTTGCATAGGTTTTCTTCGGGTGCTCTGATTTCCTCCTGCATTCCAAATATATATATTCCTTCTGCATTCCAAATATTCCAAATATATCAAGTAAGTGGACTGAAAACACTACATTGTATGTGTGTGAGACCATGTGTGTTTTGTATGGAAGAATGGCCAGGATACAGTTAACCACCTGTTGGCATGTACATTGGCTCTAGATGATAGTCAATACTGATGTGACACACCAGGCTATGCAGAAAATGGGAAAAAGGGGGTTGATGCCAATGCCGATCCTAGAGCATCAGGTGACTGTCCTTAAAGAAATTTCTTAAGACCATGGATTTGGTGGTTGTGGTTGCTTGCTGGGCTCTCAGGGAAACAAGTGATGGCCTGGTGGTGTAGACTGACAACAGAGGGAAGAATTCTGTTATGGAGCAGATAGGTGCACTAGTTAGGATGAGGTTGAAGAGACTGGAGGTCCAAGTTGGACAGAACATTACCTGGTCTATGGAACTGATATTAGTAAAGCTGAGAAAATGCTCTGCATATTTGTTGTTGGTGGTGGACATTTGCCAGTTTACAGAAGAACAGCTGAAACTGACCAGGAAAATTTAGAAGTTATGTACTCACCATTCCATTCCATCTCTGGTAGGTGTATATATTCATTTGCAACCTGTGGTTGATGGATCGATCGATCCGAACCCGCCATGTTTACCAGCCTATGATCCAAGCTCTCTCTCCTCCCTCCTCCCATAAATACCTGCTCTACCCTCATGACCTCAGATGAGTTTGCCAACAGCAAGAACACCCTGAAAAGGTAACACATAATATGCAGGAAACTGAAAGGCATAGGTGCAGACAAATGAATACACCTACTCAGATGGAGCGTTATGGTGAGTACATAACTTCTAAATCTGAAGTAGGAATTCATTGTCTGCAACCTGTGGGACAGAGTCCCCAGCTACCTGAATCTTCATCATGGAAGGATATTCAAAGGATGCTCTACCCCTAGATGCAAGATCCAACTTGTAGTGGGAATAAAAGTATGACGTGGCTGCTGCACAAATATCATCTAGAGGAATCCTAGCCTTAAAGGCTGCCGAGGTAGATACTCCGGGTTGAATGGTACCCTCCTTCCTGAAGCTTGATAAGCCAATAAGATACACTGTGAAATCCAGCGAGACAGAGAGACTTTAGAAACTGCACAGCAACAACAGCAGCAAGATGAAATGTAAAAAACAACGAGCTGGATTCACCAAACACGGTTTATTCTGTAAAAAACTTTAACACTCTGGCGTCCCTTAGCCTTCCAGGAGTATAATGAAAATGAAACAAGCTCATCTTATATACAGATCTAAACACATTAATCAGGTCAATAAAGCAATATTAAAAAGTATTAATTAACTAACCAAAGCTTTCCAATTAAAATCCTCATTAAGTCCGTTAGGACACAAGGTTTTAAACTTTAAAATATAGACAGTTTCTTTATATAATAATCTTTGTCTATTCCTTAATAAATCAACATCATTAATTAATATTTGTTCCAAAATTGATGCTTTTAACATTTTTCATCACTATTGTGCACCTAATGTGTTCCAACAATCTAACCTTAAAAGGTCTTTTAGTTTGACCTATATAAAATTTTTGACAAGGACATTTTAATGCATAAATAACTCCCTCTGTTATGCAACTAAAGCATTTGTTAGCTTTAAAAGGGATGTTATTTATATAATCAAAATTAGAAATAACAAAGCTGCAAGCCTTGCATTTACCACACTGGTAAGTACCTTTAGGTCTTACTTGTTCGATCATGGTATTAATAGGCATGCTAAATCTACACCAAAAATCTTTGATGTTTCTGCCTCTTTTGTATGAAAATTTTAGATGAACATTTAGCCATGATTTAACATCATTCAAAGTACTAAAATGCTTCCAAAACAGGGATACAATTTTGACCAATTCAGAAGTATAACAGCCATAAGTAGTGACAAAATACATAGTTTCTCTAACAGCTTGATTATTTTGACTAGTGTAGAATTTTGATATTTTCTTCGATAATCCATTTTGTTTGTTAATATAATCCCATAGTTTATTAAGACTTTCATCCAGATTATATACATTATACCCTCTTTTCAAAAATGAGTTGTACACAAAATCCAATTCCTTCCTAAAAATTGTTTCATCATTACATAGCCTAAAACATCTTAGCATTTCTCCATAAGGTAAAGAGTTTATTGTATGTGGAACATGTTGTTCCATGTACATACAATGTATAACCTTCAAACTTTCTATTCACAGCTAGAAAATTACATCTAAAAAATTGAAGGCCCATTTCAATAAAAATCTATTGCACTTCAAATCAGAAATAAATTCTGTAGTCATGGACTGTCCACCTTCCACTAAAAATTAAATCTGTAGTATCTGATGACATATTGAAGAAAAACTTATGTTTGTAAATATATTCATTCTCAAATAAACCCATGGCCAGATTGGCATACATGGGGCAAAGATACCCCATCGTACCTGTTTTTGATGATATGTAATGATTAAATTCAAAAAGTTATTGGTTAAAGAAAAATAGCAGTTCTATAACATCCGAAATAGGAGACTGACCCAAAATCAAGGCCTCTAAGCCAAAATTATGATAGAGGCTTCTGTCAACCAGTACATATTTTCTTTATATCTTGGATTTTATTTAAAAAATCAAATACATCTGTTAAAAAAGAGGGTAACTTATTAACATAAACTTTTAGATAATCATGGAGGAAAATGCCTATATTTTTTAAAAAGTAATTATGGCCTGATACTATAGGACGACCAGAAGGTTTATTAAGACTTTTATGAATTTTAGGTAGGCAGTAAAAATATGCCTTCCTACAGCCTTCCGTCTGAAACTTATTATTAACATCATTCAAATTAAAATAACCTAATCTGTATCCTTTTTTTATTAACTCCTTATACTCAGATATGGCTGAGTAATATTTATCTACACTACATACTTGATAAACAGTTCTATCATTAAGGTGTTGCATGCACATATCAAAATAATCCATATTATTTAAAGCTACTAACTTGTTGCCCTTGTCAGCAGGTTTAAAAACAATATTATTTTTCTTACTTAAATTCACTAAAGTCTTCCATTCTTTTACTGTCATGTTATATTCTATATTGCTCTTAGTAGACATAAATTCTTGATGCCCTACATCCAAAGAATGTAATAAAGTTAGACACATCGTAATTAATTACATTCGGAAAAAAGTTACTTTTAGAAGAAACCCTATTAGTATTAAGTTTGACATAAGCATTAGTCGGTTCATCCGACATACAATAAAAACTATCATTTGAGCCTAATGCGACAGAATCTGAATCTACACATTCATTAACTGCATCTAAACTAAAAAATATTTTAAATAGAGTTTCACTGAACCTAAACATATCCATTTGTAATTCATGTAATCTAGAAACAACGGTAGGGACATATTTTAAACCTAGATTCAAAACCGAAAGTTCTACATTACTAAATTCATAATTAGACAAGTTTACCACATAGTTATTTGGCATATTAGCAATGTCTCTACCATCTTCCTTTGTAGCCTCCGCCTGGAAGGCTTGGATGGGATGTAGTCCGACTGTCCGATAACGTTTCTGCCTCGTATTGTCCCTATGGAAAATTCTGCCTGAGGTTCATCAGGAGGTGGTAGGCGTGGAAAATCAATGTCTGCTGCATCTTTCAAGCGATGTGTAACCTCTGAGGCAGAAGCAGAGGAGTTCAAAGAGCGTGCTCTATCAGCGTCCTGTTGAAATCTCCGCGTGTTACGTCCTGTACTACGATTGGTTTTAGTCACAAAGTAGGTCACGCAACAGTTTGCCTTTTTTCTATCTATCAGTGTAAGTTCATAATCCTTTAATTTTTCATTCATCTGTTTAAGGAATTCATCCAAGAATGATGTAGCTACACATTTAGATAGGTCATTACACATTTTTAATCAATTCCTGTTGTTTTAAGCGGTCCAACGTTCAACTAGTATATGTAACCACTACATTTGTGAGCTGCAGCAACCCATCTTTTATGAAACAGGACTTCCGTATCTTTAGAGAGATCAAAAGGTGTAGTAGGATCTTTAAATGCACGTAGTCCCCTGGGGGTGGTCTCAGTATCAATGTATCGCTGTAGACCGCAGACATGTTCCACATACAATAAACTCTTTACCTTATGGAGAAATGCTAAGATGTTTTAGGCTATGTAATGATGAAACAATTTTTAGGAAGGAATTGGATTTTGTGTGGGTATAATGTATATAATCTGGATGAAAGTCTTAATAAACTATGGGATTATATTAACAAACAAAATGGATTATCGAAGAAAATATCAAAATTCTACACTAGTCAAAATAATCAAGCTGTTAGAGAAACTATGTATTTTGTCACTACTTATGGCTGTTATACTTCTGAATTGGTCAAAATTGTATCCCTGTTTTGGAAGCATTTTAGTACTTTGAATGATGTTAAATCATGGCTAAATGTTCATCTAAAATTTTCATACAAAAGAGGCAGAAACATCAAAGATTTTTAGTGCAGTAGATTTAGCATGCCTATTAATACCATGATCGAACAAGTAAGACCTAAAACTTACCAGTGTGGTAAATGCAAGGCTTGCAGCTTTGTTATTTCTAATTTTGATTATATAAATAACATCCCTTTTAAAGCTAACAAATGCTTTAGTTGCATAACAGAGGAGTTATTTATGCATTAAAATGTCCTTGTCAAAATTTTATATAGGTCAAACTAAAGACCTTTTAAGGTTAGATTGTTGGAACACATTAGGGACATTATTAATATTAAGAATGACGACACTTTTTGAAATGCATAATAGTGATGAAAAAATGTTAAAAGCATAAATTTTGGAACAAATATTAATTAATGATGTTGATTTATTAAGGAATAGACAAAGATTATTATATAAAGAAACTGTCTATATTTTAAAGTTTAAAACCTTGTGTCCTAACGGACTTAATGAGGATTTTAATTGGAAAGCTTTGGTTAGTTAATACTTACTTTTTAATAAGATAATTGCTTTATTGACCTGATTAATGTGTTTAGATCTGTATATAAGATGAGCTTGTTTCATTTTTCATTATACTCCTGGAAGGCTAAGGCCGAGGCGTCAGAGTGGTTTTTTACAGAATAAACCGTGTTTGGTGAATCCAGCTCGTTTTAACTCTTGCCCAAATTAAATTTAGCAAAGGAAATGAATAACTGGTCGGATTGCCTCCGTTCTGTTTAGATAAAATCTAAGTTGCCTGTGAACATCTAAGGAGTGAAGCTTGTATTCACCTTTGTTTTCATATTTAGGAAAGACATCAGGGAGGTTAATGGATTGATTAATGTTTCCTTCAGAAGCTTGTTTAGGAAGACGGGTTGGTGTCGGATGAAAGACCAAGTAAGGAGGTTTAGCTGATAATGCTTGGAGCTCTGGATGTAATGGCTATAAAGCCATCTTGAAAGAAGAATTTGAGATCCACCGTAGCCACTGGTTCGAAGGGGGGGCGGTCAAGGCCTGGAGAACTAAGGAAAGGTCCCAGGGAGGAACCGCTTGTTTTACAGGGGCCTGAGAAGGAAAGTACCTTTAAGGAAAATTTTACACAACTTGGCTGACATGAGTGGACTAGAGTCATGACCAATGTGATAATGTGAAATTGCCGCCAGTTGTACTTTGACTGTGGAACTGCTGGCACCATCGTTAAAAAGAGTGGTTAAGAAATCAAGCACTAAAGGGAGAGGAACTGTGAAGGGATTCAGGCCTTCAAAAACCGTTCCACTTGCTAGACTTTCCTAGTGGACGGTTTATGAGCTGCCACCAGGATCGCCTGAGTCCTGATCAAGAGTGGAACTGGAGCAGCCAAGCGGTCAGCTTCAGGTTGTCAGATGCAGGATGGATGAGATATCAGATCGAATGGGATCTAGAATCCAGGAGGATTTAGGAAGGGAACCAGATCTGTCGAGGCCAAACAATGAGAATCATTCTGCAACCCACCCCGAGGCTTTCTGAAGAACTTGGAGCATCAGAGGCAAGGGTGGATAAGCATGAAGACCGGGTGGCCAAGCACTCTTGGAGAACCTCCTGGAGGAGGTATCAGGCGAAAAGCTGTCGCACTTGGTGTTTGAGGGAGAGAAAGATCGCATGAACCACCGTGCGAATATGCGACTTGAAAATTGAGACCACGGGTCAGAATGGTGCGACTGAGCTTGTCCGCCAGGATGTTGGACCAACCGGAATGTGCGTTGCTATTAGAAAGCGGGTGTCCCAAACTCTCATGGCTTCTCGACAAAGAGGTAAGACCTCGTTCCCCTTGCTTGTTGATGTACCAGACAACTGACATGTTGTCCGATTGAAGCCCAAGGGAAGAAAGTCCTGAAGTGCTATAGCGCTAAGAGCACTGCTCTCATCTCTAAACGTTGATATGCAGTAAGGTCTCTGAATCGTTCCACGCCCATAAAATGCCCCCCACCGAGGCGGGTCCGTGGCGAGAGGGGAGAAGCACAAAATGGCGGCCTCACCAAGCCACAGGAGGGCCTTGCTGATCGCAATGGGATGAGGAGAGCAAGGTATGACCATTGTACTAAGAGAGTCCACTGGAGGATGCGCATATTGAGCCTGGCAAGAGGAAGAAGTGCTATAGCAGGCCATGGACCGACCAACTCCGCTGGAAAAGAACTTGAGTGGAGAATGCCGCACCTGGAGCTGCAGATTTTGAACTCTGTCTCCTTGTGTCTAACCTGGCCCCTATAAAATCTAAGAGCTGTGTGGGCGCCAGGTTGGTTCTTGTATTATATAGTAATGCCCAGAGAGCAAGATGGAGAAAGGCCAATAGTAGTAGATGCCTTGTTGGTGTAAACCTGCCCCTGAGCCTCAGGTGGCCCGCTACCACTTGAACACCCTGGGGGCTGTGGTGAGGAACTGGTAGTGACTGGCTCCCAGCCGAAGTGGAGGAACCTCCTGGGCGCCTGTCCATTAGGATGTGGTAGTAAGCATCTTTGAGGTCTATAGAACACATCCAGTGATTTTCTCCCAGAAGGGGAGAATAGATTGCAGAGTGACCATTCGAATTTTTCCTTGGGAACTGCCAGGTTCAAGAGAAAGGTCTAAAATTGGTCTTAGATCCCCGTCTTTTTGGCACTAAAAGAACCTGGAGTAGAACCCTGATCCGATCTGGTCTGGGGGACGGGCTGGATGGCTCTTTTCTTTAACAGATGGCCAATTTCTGCCATCTCCCGTTGACGGGTGGAGCGTCTGGGAGGGACTTCAACTTTGGTAAGTGACGAAAAGGGATCACGGTATCCTCTGGATATGATCTGGAGAACCCAGCGGTCTGATGTTATGGACTCCCGCTAGGTGCCCAGCGTCCCAGACTGCCTCCAGAGTGGAGCAGCCGGCAACCCTCAGGTTGCTGCTGGCCGTTCAGAAGTTCCTGGGAGCCCCTCTGCCTCTAGGGCGGCGTCCTCCCTGTCCTCCTCTGCCTACACTTTCACACAAATCAACCAAAAATTATTTAAATTTTACAATTTAAACACTGAAACTATCACTTAGCTGGAGAGCTGGAAAAACAATCTGGTCACCATGCGCGGCAAACGAGATCTGAGGGTATGGGTGAGGGGAGGAGCTGAGAGCTTGGATCCATAGCTGGTAAACCATGCCAGTTCGGATCCGATATCGGATCCATAACCCATAGGTTGCAAACAAATGAATCTCCTACTTCAGATCAATAGTTAAGAACTCAAGTTGGTTTACACAGCTATCATGGGCAGCGGGTGACACAGAAGGGGTTCAATGATGACCAATGATATGGTAATTTAATTTTTTTTTTTTTATGATACTGGGGTACTTAAGAGTTCAAAGTCAGTATCATGCTGGATTTGTTATGAGGTAATGAGAGTTCTGGATGAATACAGATACTCCTCTGACAGGTCCTAAGTAGAGGCAGTATTTTCACAACAATGGAAGCACGTATCAGTAACTATACAAATGTGTTATGTTCGCAAGGGCAAGAAAATCCTTAAGGTTGGACATTTTTATTCAAACTCACAGGGTTGAGCACTGCCAACTTTATACAGGCCTGTTTTAAAGTTAGGAGGCAGAGGGCTGACTTTTTTTTTTTTTGAAAAAGGCACTACGAGAGGAAGAAACTGTTTTACACAGTATGAAGACACCCTGTGGGGAAATATGCAGGCCATCCTTGCTGTAACAGGCAAGACAGTTTACCATTTTTTCTCATGCTGACATGCAAAGGAAAACCCAAAGGAACCCCCAAAGAACAACACTAACGAGAGAACGAACTGCTGAGAAATATTATTTTCTGTTTGTAATGTGACATTCATTTGTCATGCTAGCAAGATGCTGCTAAAGACCAGCTTGTACCCAGACTCAAAACAGAGTAAAAAAGAATGCCACTATGTATAACAATCAGGTCATATGTATACTTGAGGACAGGTATCTAAGGGCCCTAATATTATCTCAGGTCTTAGCACCTGAAAGACAAAAGACCCATCACTTTGTCCTTCCTTGGCATGGTGTGTGGAAGGTCTATGTGCCTAACAACTAGGAAGAAGTGCAGGATGTAGGTGCGCGAGTAGTGTACTTTGAAACTGTAGATGCAAATATGGTGTGAACATATGGCTGGGGTCTGCTAGAATGTTCTTCTTGAGACTGTCTTAATGTTAGAATTGGACAGCACTGGTCTGGGAGTATGCTGTTCACCAATAATGTTAATAGAGGTCAGCCTTCAAGTTGAAGTACTGACACTGTACATACAGTAGTTGCTACACTGCTTCAATGTACTTAATGTGACAAGGGCTGGCAACAGCTGGCGTAAGGGGCAGACTGTGATTCCATGGTGCCAGAGATCTGGGATGAGAAGGAAGAGGTCTGGTCCAAAAAAAAATATTTGTAAAAACACAGAATGACAATACAAGATAAAGGGTTTACAGCAGAGTAGGTGATGAACAACAAATGCTTACAGAAAGGATATATATATATATATCTATATATATATATATATATATATATATATATACATACATATATATATATATATATATATATATATATATATATATATATATATATATATATATATATATATATATATATATATATATATATATATATATATATATATATATATATATATATATATATATATATATATATATATATATATATATATATATATATATATATATAATATATATATATATATATATATATATATATATATATATATATATATATATATATATATATATATATGAGGGTTTGGCAGCCTTAGAAGGTTTTCCTGGCAGAGGCTTGGTAGGAGAACCTTCGGGCTTTAATAAGCCCCTTAGAATGAGCTTATTTCTGCGTTCCTGCAGGACTCTTGGGCTAAAAGCATGACAGATGGAATAAGAGTCCTGCAGGTGCAGAGGGCCCAAACAATACACACAAGAAGTGTGACCGCCTGTCAGAGACATCTTCTGACAGCACGAGTCACACTTCTTGAATCCCGATATCTTGGTATCCTTAGACATGATACCACAGGAACGGGACAAAAAAGGTCTAGACAAGTATGCTGACACAACCGATACACACACAACACTCGAAAAGACACTCTCACAGAAAAAATTAAGTTTACTACAGTAAACAAAACAAAATTACACACACACACACACACACACACACACACACACACACACACACACACACACACACACACACTAAATGGAACCTGTACAAAAAACTACTACAAAAAGAGGGTGAAGGGCCTAACCCCTTAATAGTGGAAAAGGTAAGGAAAACTATTAATAAAGGAGAGGAAGACTAGTCGAGAGACTACTAACTCTACTAGGAAAAAAACTCAGGGAAAAATACCTATCAAAAACTAACTAGAAATATCAAAAAATCTTAAATACCACCTGGAGCCGGTGAAAATGCAACCTCGTAGCTGAAGCGGCAAACGAGATCTGGGTATATGACGCCTAGCATTATGGGACATAGTATAGCCTTGAGCCGGTGAAAAATAGCTCTCGAGCTTTAGTAATAGGCCGCGTCGGAGCCGAGGTTCGGCTCCGAAAGTACAGTTTTGTACCTACCATAAATGTAGATGTTCGACTGCTAATACAGCTGCAGTCCTAGCAGATGGGTTCTCCTGCCGTCAGGCGGGTCCTCGGTCGGCCGAATTCCAAAGTCTATGTCCGGCGTCGGTTGTCGTCGCTTCTTCCCTGACGTCAGTGTGACAGGGGTATAAAGGAACCAGCCGACGCCATTTTCTTCAGTTTTTCTTGCCCCAGATGTCAGGTGCCCCCAGAAGGAAGGCAATACATAAAATTAGGTAATAATGCAATGCAATATAATCAAAAAACAGTAGTTGCAAGCAAATACGCCATAAAAGAATATCCCTAGAGGGGAAGGAGGGAGGGAAACCTGGACTGCAGCTGTATTAGCTCTCGAACATCTACATTTATGGTAGGTACAAAACTGTACTATGTTCATCGTGCATACAGCTGCAGTCCTAACAGATGGGTAGAATCCCAAAGCTAAGAAAGGGATGGTAGGCACTAGGTGGAACTAGGAGGAGCCAAAATGCCCTGCAAGACTGCAGTGGCAAAGCCTGCTCTAGATTTGGAGTATAATGGTAAGTTGTAGTGCTTGGAGAAGGTATGCACAGAACTCCAAGTGGCTGCTTCCAAAATATCCTTGGCAGGTACTCTTCTGAGGAAGGCTGCAGAGGTGGCTGTGGCCCTGGTGGAATGAGTTCTAATGCTCGACAGAGGCACAGAAAAATAATGGGTATAGTTCCCCATACTAAAGGGGTGGCCTAAGCCACAAAACGATGGGCTAGGCTTGTAAATGCCCTCGGGCAGATAGCCTAGTATGAACCTATGAACCTATAATGCCTGTAGGTACGGTTTTGCCATGAAAGGAATAGCAAAAGCGTATGCAGTGGGCTATCCATTTTGAAATTTTCTGTTTGGAAATTGGCTTTCGTTGAGCTCCTACTGCATAGGCCACAAAGAGCTGTTCTGATTTTCTGAAATGCTTTGTTCTGTCCAAATAATAACGCAGTTGTCTGTGGATGTCTAAGGAATGTAGTAATCTCTCCCCTTTGTTTTGAGGATTAGGATAAAAAGTAGGCAAGTGTATGGCCTGATTTAAAGCTACCCTGGATACCACTTTAGGCATAAAGGACGGGTTGGTTCGTAAGGAAACTCTGTCCTGATGGAAGATGATAAAAGGCTGGACAGCCATGAGAGCTTGTAATTCTGAAACTCTACGAGCTGAGGTGATAGCCAGAAGGAAAGCCGTTTTCCAGGACAAATATTGCAAATCTGATGAAGCAGCTGGCTCAAAAGGAGGCAGGGTCAGTTTTTCCAGAATGAAATTAAGATCCCAAGCAGGTATTGGTTGTTTCCTTGGAGGTCTTAAATTCTTAGCCCCTCTGAGGAACTGTCTTAAGAGAGGGTGAGAGAATAAAGGTGGATCAGTGTTGTATTCTGCAGAGATGGCTGAGGCATGCATTTTGATAGAGGAGAAAGAAAGTCCACTGCTTAGCAGTTCAGTCAAATATTTTAGTATTTGTGGTAAATTCAGTTTTCCAGGGTCCTGGCCCTTTTTCTCATTCCAGGTACAAAAACGTTTCCATTTTGCGGAGTACGCTTTTCTAGTTGATGGCCTTCTGGCCTCCAAAATGACATCCTGCACCTCCTTGGAGAGTAGGGCCTGCTGTGATGCTAAGGAATCTTCCATGCGCCTAGATTGAGTGTTTTTAGCAGACTGTGAAGAGTTTTGAAGCTGTGTTGAGTCAGAAGAAGAGGCATTAGAGGCAGGGTCCATGGTGGGGAATGCGTCAGGCTCCTCAGGAGTGGGTACCAGTGTTGTCTTGGCCAGTCCGGAGCAATGAGGATCATCTTTGGTCTGTCTGCTCTGGTCTTCAATAGCACTTTGGGCAGCAGAGGAAGAGGTGGGAAGGCATAAACTGTCATTGATGCCCAGCTGAAAGAGAGCGTCCACTCTCCAGGCCTTTGGATGGAAGATCCTTGAGCAGAATTTTGTCAATTGATGATTTTTGTGGGAGGCAAATAGATCTATGTCTGGTCTTCCCTATTCTTGGATTATTTCTGTGAAAACTTTTGGATGCAACTTCCATTCGTGTGGATCTGTCATATTCCTGCTTAGGTTGTCTGCCAGCGTGTTTTCCTTGCCTGGCAAGTACTGTGCTTGTAGTTCCATTTGTAAGTCCATGGCCATGTTCCAAAGTGACATGGCCAGTCTGCCTAGGGGGTAAGAATGTGTTGCTCCCTGCTTGTTTATGTACCACATAACTGTGGTGTTGTCCGTTCTTATCAAAAGTTGACCTGGTTGTAGAAAGTTCTTGAAGGCTATAATAGCATTTATTAGTGCTAGCATTTCTTTTTGATTGATGTAAAGGTGCTTTTCTTTTTGGGACCATTTGCCCTGAATGCACCGGTCATGTGCGCCCCCCAGGCATAGTCCGAGGTGTCTGTTGTGATGACTTGATTTGCTTGAGGCTTGCTGAAAGGAAGACCTGTGTTTGTTTGACATGCTTGAGCCCACCACAGAAATTCCTTTTGCAGACATGGAATTAGTGGTATTATTGTTTCCAAACTGTGGCTGTGTTGAGACCATATGTTTTTCAGGTACCATTGTAGTTTCCTCATATGCAGCTTTGCACACGGGATTAGTAAGATGCAAGATGCCATGAATCCCAGAGCCTGCAGGATTTTCCTTGCAGTAAGCCTGGTGCAATTTGCTAGTGCTCTGAAGTATTGAATTAGTTGCCCCTGCTTCTCTGGCATGAGGTAGGCCATCTGGGTGTTTGTGTCCAAGTTGGCACCCAGGAAAATTATCTTCCGAGAGGGTATCAGTCTTGATTTCTTTTGTTGACTGTGTATCCCAGAGAGTTCAATAACATTATTACATAAGCCAGATGTTTCAGAAGAATGTGTTTGATGTCCGCTTGAATCAGGCAGTAATCCAAATAGGGGTATATTTGCATCCCTTGAAGTCTGTAGTAGGCAATTACTGATGCCAGGCATTTCGTGAATACTCTGGGCGCAGTAGATAAGCCAAAGGGCAATGCAGAGAATTGATAATGAGTTGAATCTGCAAGAAATCTGAGGTATCTTCTGCAATTTTGTCTGATTGGGACATGCAGGTATGCCTCCTTGAGGTCCAATGTTACCAGCCAAGACTCCTTGCCCAGCATGGGAAGAAGCTGCTGTAGAGTGAGCATCTTGAATTTTGGTACGAGTAGAAATGTGTTTAGGATGGATAGATCCAGAATAGGTCTCCAATCTTTTCCCTTCGTTGGCACCAGAAATAGCCTGGAATAAAACCCTTGACCTTGTTCGTGCGGAGGTACCTCTTGAATAGCTTTCATGCTTATGAGATCTGTTATTTGCCTTTGTGCCTCTGCCCTTTGATTGTGTGGCAAGTTTGGCATGCCTCTCATTTTTGGAAGGGTGTGAAAATGGAATTTGTAGCCTCTGTTTACAATGTCCAGGATCCATTTATCCTTTGTGACAATATGCCAATTTTTTGAAAATAATGCCAGCTTTCCTCCCAAGGGGGCTGCCATTTGAGACCTGGTTGGCATGCAAAGGGGAAAGTCATTGGGTTTGCTTTCTGATAGATTGCGAGTTGTCCTCACCACCTCTTTGTGTAGGAGCTTGCCATTGTCTGCCTCTGTACGATCCTTGGGATTGTCCTCTGCCCCTCGGGTGCCTGTATCTGCCTCTTTGGGGTCTGTCTGTGGCAGGAAAGGACCAGTTTTTGGAAGGCCAATTTCTACTAAAACGTGGGGGTTGAACCTGTAGAAATTCTTTCACAGTTTGCATTGATTTAGCCTTTTCCTCCATTTTCCTTAATACCTCCTCAGCATTAGCACCAAATAGTACATCCTTTTGAAGAGGAGCGTCTAGTAATTTAGCTTTGACATGATCAGGTAACAGCAGCTCTGCATGACGCCTCTAGAGCATCAAAACCACATTGTAAGGTATGCTTACCCACTTGTTCTGCACTATGCATCAAGTCCTGCAACTCCTTCAAGTCTGGTTGTTCAGGTTGTGACATTTTACTTTTCAATTGTGATAACAAAAATTGTTGGTATTTTAGCATATGAAACTGACAGTTTAAGGTCCTCATGGATAAGGTAGCAGAGGTATATACCTTTTTTCCCCACCTTTCTAAGGATCTGGAATCTCTCTCGGAAGGCAATGGATTTTTAGCAATGGAGGCCTTAACTCCCTTGGGGCCCTGTGAGATGGTTTCTGGGTCAGCAGCATGGCTCTTGTATAGGAATTGGTGCGAGTCAGGGACCCTGTAGTACCTGTCAGGCTTAACTGGAGCTGGAGGTAGAGAGTCCGGGTTAAGGCAGGCCTCCGAGTAAACATCATCTAGGATGTCCAAGACAGGAGGTATCACCAAAGGCCTGTGCTGAGGAAGTAAGAGAAATTCCCTGAGCCTTTTCTTGGAATCAGAATAATCCTGGCCTTCCCAGTGGAAGTGTTCCCTTAACGTATGCAAAGTTTCCCCAAATGAGTAATCCTCAGGGGGCGATACAGAAGAGATGGACTCCTCCGCATCAGAGTCTTCAAAAGGGGAGTAAGAATGTTCCTGATCATCAGTGTGCTCTGAAATAATGGAGCCCTGATCAGAGGAGGGGGAATCTTCCTCCACTCTCGGCCTTTTGTCCGGAGGGGGCTGAGAACCTCTGATAAGAGTAATTAAATCCTCAGCCATTTTAAGCATCTGTTTCTTAGGCATGGGGCCTGGAGATGGGCCCTGTGCAGCTGGTCTCTTAGAGTGCATGGTTGCTTTAGACTTGGTGAAAGCCTTGATAGAAAAAGAAGAGGAAGGTCTGAAGACACCTTGAGTGGAGGTGGACCTGTCCACATTCTGAGTTTCAACACCGACAGTGACTTTGTATCTGTAGTCGGGGTGTGGGCCAAGGAGCCTGCGACCTCGGGTACAGGAGACACCATCAAAGACAGGTCGTCGGTAGGCAGGGGCTGCGTAGGCACCTCACTGAAAACTGGACCACGTGTAGCCGGCTTTGGCGTGGTGTCGGTAGAGGCCGCGGACCGTGTCAGTCCTTGTCTTTTCGTTTTTTAGACAAAACCGGAGTCGGAGTATCCGACGACATGGTATAGTTGAAAGCTTTTCCAAAATAATGCTGGGTGAACTCCGCCCGACGCTTAATAGTGCGTTTGTTGAATGTAGCACAAAAGCGGCAGGCCGAGACCTTGTGGTCTGGGCCTAAACAAGGTATACAGAGGGAATGGAAATCCTTATGCGGTATTTGCTTCCCACAAGAAATACAATTATTAACTTTGTCTGACATCGGTCTGAGGCAAGAAAAGGTTCCCCAGCGAGTGCTTAGCTTTTAAGAAGACTTCAGTTTCCAAATTTTCGAAATCTCAGGAGCTGGCCGACCGGCACTTGCGAACTGCTTCTGCTTCGGGCACCGCACGGCAAGAAAGACTGAAGAAAATGGCGTCGGCTGGTTCCTTTATACCCCTGTCGCACTGACGTCAGGGAAGAAGCGACGACAACCGACGCCGGACCTAGACTTTGGAATTCGGACGACCGAGGACCCGCCTGATGGCAGGAGAACCTATCTGTTAGGACTGCAGCTGTATGCACGATGAACATCCCATCCAGCAAGAATGAAAGCAAGATTGACAACTTTTAGTTATGTACTTACCATAACTTTAGATGTTTGGGATCCATCTCGCCTACATTCTGTACTCATGGGTTCGGAGCCGATCCTCGGCTCCGACTCGGCACGCTATGCTATAGAGCGAAGCCTCTCATTGGCTGAGCTATTCTATATCCCAGGATGCACCACCACTACTTCCCCAGATCTTGTTTGTCCACACTCATGCACACACACATAACTGTTTATATAACATTGCCAGATGTTTCAAGATGAAACAATGGTACTCGGACCGTCCGGTCTCTTCTGATCTCCAAGGCAGGGGGAAGGAGGGTGGGTTATTAGGAATGTAGGCGAGATGGATCCCAAACATCTAAAGTTATGGTAAGTACATAACTAAAAGATGTTATGTGATCCTATCTCGCCTACATTCTGTACTGATGGGACAGCGTCCCTAGTACCCGATTCCTGGGTGGCTTACTGGAAAACACTCCTGAGAACTGTGGAACCAAATGAAGCTCGCCCCCGAGATGCCACATCCAATTTGTAGTGGGAAATGAAGGTGTGCAGAGAAGACCACGTAGCCGCAGCACAAATGTCTCTAATGGCAAGCTTAGAATGGAATGCTACTGAAGTAGCCATAGCCCTTGTAGAGTGAGCTTTGACAGAGGTTGTAAGCTCTTTATTAGAATAGGAATAAGCCTGACTAATACAGTCCCTGATCCACTTGGCAATAGTGACCTTTGTGACGGCTTTGCCCAATTTATTGTCCGCAAAGGACACAAACAATTGATCTGTTTTCCGTGTTTGTTGGGTCCTATCTAAATAAAATCGCAATTGTCTGTGAACATCCAATGTGTGGAAGATGTATTCTGCTTTGTTTGAGTACTTTGGGAAGAAAACTGGCAGTTCTAATGACTGTTGTAGGCAAAAACTGGAACAAACTTTAGGGACAAAGGATGGGTTAAGCCTGAGGGATACTCTATCTTTGTGAAAAACCAGGTACGGTGGTTTGACAGATAGAGCTTGAAGCTCTGAAACCCTTCTGGCTGACGTAATTGCGACCAGAAAGGCAGTTTTCCAAGAAAGAAATTTCAAATCACAGGTTGCTGCCGGTTCGAAGGGGGAGGAGGTTAAGGCACGTAATACCACATCGAGATCCCAAGAAGGAGCAGGATGAGAAATCGGAGGTCGTAAAAGCGAAGCACCTTTTATGAAGGTTTTACACAATCTGTTGCTCATCAAAGGTGGGTTTATAGATTCATGAAAATTGGAAATAGCCGCCAATTGGACCTTGATGGTAGAGACTGAAGAACCTTGATTGAATAGGGAAGTTAGAAATTTCAGAACTTCTGATACCGGGACAGTGATGGGATCTAGACCCCGGAGTTGAGCCCAAACAGCAAATCTCTTCCATTTGCTAGTATACAATTTCCTAGTGGCAGACTTGTGGGCCGAGGATAATATCGTCGACTTCGGGTCTAAGGTATGATTTCTGACTATAGTCGGAAGAGGAGGAGCCAAGCTGTTAACTTCAAAGAGTGAAGGGACTGGTGGAGTTGTCCCGACTGATGAATTAATAGGTCCGGGATCTGATCCAGGAACCATGGACTGTCCAGAGCATACTTCCGAAGATAGGGAAACCATACCTGACGAGGCCAGTAAGGGGCAACTAGAAAAATTTTGCTCCACGAGTGAGTCGCCTTTTGGATCACTCTGGGAAGGAGGGGAACCGGAGGGAAGGCGTAAAGCAAGCCGGTGGGCCAAGGATGGGCTAGGGCGTCCCTGGGAATCTCACCCGGAGCTGGAGTGAGAGAAGAATTTTCTGCACTTCGCGTTCAGAGGGGTTGCGAAAAGGTCGCAACAAGGGGTTCCCCATCTGCTGAAGATCTGAGTTGCCACTGCATCGTTCAGAGACCACTCGTGAGGAGAGAGAATAGTTCTGCTTAGTCTGTCGGCTATCACATTGGATTTCCCAGGGATATGATTCGCTACCAGAGAACGTCTGGTCGCCACTGCCCATTCCCAAACTCTCATGGCCTCTCTGCAAAGGGGGTAGGATCTGGTCCCTCCCTGTTTGTTCAGATACCAGACTACTGACGTTGTCGGACTGAATGGCGATTACGCCCTGAGGGAGGTAATCGTGGCGGGCTTGTAAAGATAGAAGCACCGCCCTCATTTCTAGAATGTTGATGTGGAGGAGACTCTCGTCGGGGTGCCAACTGCCTTGGACTGACCTGCCCAGGTAATGCCCCCCCCCACCCCGTCTGGGAGGCGTCCGTGGTCAATGTGGCCGTAGGAGGAGGTGGAACAAAGGGTCGTCCCTGATCCAGATTGGAGGACACCAGCCACCAGCGGAGGTCCCGTTTGCAGGTTTCTGTGATCCGTATGAGATGACTGAGAGGGAGATCCTGAAAAGACCACTGGGTCGATAGGAGCCACTGGAGAATTCTCATATGCAATCTTGCTAAGGGGACTAGGAGAACAGTGGCCGACATGGAGCCTAATAACTGCAGGACCATCCTGGCTGGGGCTTTGGATTTGAGAAGTAAGGCCCGGACTTGAGCCTGTATAGTCTGTATTCTTTCTGTAGGAAGATAGATCCGCATTAGGTTTGAGTCTATCTCTACTCCGATGAACCTTATGCGCTGAGATGGCAGCAACACAGACTTTGGCCAATTGAAGGTGATTCCAAGGGAAGTGCCTAGTGATATGGTGGCTTGTAGGTTCTGCAATAGTAGACGCCTGGAGGTGGCAGTCAGGAGCCAGTCGTCCAGATACGGAAACACCTGGAATCCTAGACTCCTCAGGTGAGCAATCACGACCGCCAAACATTTGGTGAACACCCTGGGGGTTGTGGTGAGACCAAAGGGCAGTGCGCAGAACTGAAAATGACTGTCCCCTAGGCTGAAGCGCAAATGTCTCCTGGACGCCTGATCTATCAGGATGTGATAATAGGCGTCCTTGAGATCTATGGAGCACATCCAAACACCTTTCTCCAGCAATGGGAGAATGGATTGTAAGATGACCATTCGGAACTTGGACTTCTTGACTGAATGATTTAGATTGCTGAGATCCAAAATGGGTCTCAAGTCCCCGGTCTTTTTTGGCACCAAAAAGAATCTTAAGTCCCTAATCCGATCTGGTCTGCGGGGACCGGTTGGATGACTCCTTTTTGAAGCAGCTTTGAGATTTCGAAGGCTGCGATTTCCCGTTGACTGGGTGGCAGGTCCGGGATTTTCCTGGACGGCGGAGGGGGGTGTGAAAATGGGATGGCATAACCTCTGGCGATGATTCGAAGCACCCATCGGTCCTGAGTGATACCCTCCCAGGCTTTTAGGTGCCTCAAAGCGACCCCGACTGGCTCCGGAGCTGCACAGTCGGGCAATCCTTCAGGGATTGTGGAAGGCTGAAGAGCCACGAAAGGACTCGCGGTCTCCAGTGTTGCGGGGGCCTCTGCCGCCTCTGGGACGGTGTCTTCCAGAAAAATTTCCCCCTCCTCTGCCTCTAGAAGGGGGATCGTCCTGCTGCGAGGGATAAGACTTCTGTGATTTACGGAACCACATCTTCCCTCCTTTTAGCCTTGGGGTAAGGCCGAAAGGGAGTGGAAAACCGTGCCCCAAGTCTTACCTTCTTGCTCACAGCGGGTCAATGTGTCCTTTACCTTGGGTCCAAACAAAGAGGACCCATCAAAGGGAGCGTCGGCAAAGGAAGACTTAAAGGCTTCCGCAAAATGACACAGGCGGAGCCAGGCTTGCCTCCGTAGAGCAACACCCGTACCCGCCGCTCTACTCGCCCCCTCGGCTGCATATGAAATGAGCCTCATGGACGAGTTTGATATTGATGACAGAGTAGCCAACTGAGAGCCAACCGTCTGGGCCAGCTGCTCAGGTAGGTTACCCAAGAGGGTATCTGAAAGCTCCTTGATCAGATCCCTCTGAAATCTAGTGAAGTGCGTCAAATAGTTCAGGGACCTTAAAGTAAAGGCCGCTGAACTGAGGGTGCGCTTCCCGTACCGGTCCATGCTCCTAGACTCCTTATAAGGAGGATGGACAGACGTCGAAGCCTCTGCTACATCTTGTTGGGTAGCAGATGCCACCACCAGGGCATCTACAGCCACACCTTTGGTCAGAAACTCCTTCTCTGGGGGTGCTGATAAGAATTTATTTGGGCGAGCAGGCACCGGTTCCACAGAGTCTGGATGCTCCCACGCCCTTCGACAGATCAAATCTAGGAGCTCGTCGAATCACCCAGGAGGCGGAGGGCTGAGCCCCGAAGGCCTTGAGGAACACCAACTCTTCAGCGGAAGGGGGTTTGGAATGCCAGCCGCCTCGTTGTTTGAGGGCTTCCAAGATGTCTGCAAAGGAGACATCATCTGAGGACGACTTAGGGGACCCCTCCGCATCATCAAGATCGGTGTCGGAAGTAAGAGACTCATCGGGGGAGTCGACGTGCTTCCTCTTGCACAGTCTTTTCCTTGAGGGTTCCTCCGAAGAAGCTTCAGAGGGACCTCCAGGAGGGGGGGAACCCCCACTGGGGGTGACCTCAGGCCCCAGGGCTCCGCTGTCTAGCGACAGGGGGACTACCAAAGACCCAGTCTCCGTGTGTAGGGAAGGTGCTGGTGAGACCGTGGAGGTAGCCAAAGAAGATTTGGCCAAAGCACTCCTCATGTCCCTGAAGGCCGGACCGCCAGAGTCCTGGGAAGGTCCAACCCCCGTGGACACAACAGTAGACGGTACCCCCGCAGCGGCGCGAGAGGAAGGCTCGGAACCGAAAACATCGGTCCCGAAGCGTCCCCCCCGGGGCCGACGGAAGAGGTCCGTGTACCGAACTCCGACTCGAGAGCCAGGGTTGGAGTAAGAGTCGGAGCCGACCCGAAAACCTCCATCGGCTCCACCAGCACCGGCTCCAACGGTGCCGAGGCTGTTGGAGGAGGAACCAGAACTACAGGGTGGGCCATCGGCTCCGAAGCCGAATGGGCTGGAGCCGAAACTAATTTCTGGAATACAGGAGACTGAAACAGTCTTAGGAGCACCCTGTCGATGTCCGAATCCGACATCTTGGAAGATCGGGAGGAGACCGACCGGGTCCGAACCGACTTCTCCATCGGCTCCGAAGGACTGGGGGACCGGCTCCGAATAGACTTGACCAGTATCGGTGCCGAGGGAGATTCCATAGCAATTTCCCTCGGTGCCGAGGAGGGCTTCGGCGCCGAAGGGGAAGAGTCTGAGCCGGCAACCCTCATCGGCTCCAAAATCAGTGGAGCCGAGGAAGGTGACCCGCCTCTCGAAGCCCCAGCCATCGGCTCCAAAACCAGAGGAGTCGAGACTGGAGGCATTGAGGCAGACCGTTCCGCCCTCGGCTCCGAAGTCCGTGGAGCCGATGGAGAAGCCTGCCCAGATTTCTTAGTGGTCGGTTCCGACGGGCTAGTCGGAGCCGACGCTTTCTTTTTCTTAGCTGGAGAGGAAGAGGAAGATAAGGCCTCCTCGAAGGAGGGTTTGATAAGCCCTTTTAAGATCAATTTATTCTTCCTCTCTTGGAGGACCCTTGAGGAAAAAGCGTGACACACGCTGCAAGACTCCTGAAGGTGTTTGGCGCCTAAACAGTACACGCATAAGGAGTGATCATCGGTGATGGACATTTTATAGTTGCATCTCGTGCACTTCTTAAATCCTGAGGGTCTATGCTCCTTAGACATAATGCCTGTAGACTAACTCAGTATATCAGAGAAAAACACAATGTATATCACTTAGTAAAAGATTTTAACAACAATAAAAAACCTTTTCTTTTTTTTTTTTTTTTTAAACGAGAGGCGAAAGCCCCCAAAAAATAGCAAATACAACTACAATACACCAAAAAGGAGGGCCAAGAACCCTCTAACTCAAACAGGTACTTGACCTCTCCAAAATACAAGAAGACTCACTAAAGAAATAGGGGAAGGCCCCTCTAACTTAAACGGAAATCTTTCCCTGTTCAATCACACAAAATTACCACAAAAAATACTCAAAAACACACTTATACACAACGATAGCTGTTAAAACAGCTTTTGGGTAAAGATTAAAGAATTTCCTGACAGAAAAACTTTCAGAAAAAAAGCACTTAGCTCAGCCAAGTTCGAGACCACGTCCTAGCTTGTAAGCGGCAAACGAAATCTGGGGAGGTAGTGGTGGTGCATTCTGGGATATAGAATAGCTCAGCCAATGAGAGGCTTCGCTCTATAGCATAGCGTGCAGAGTCAGAGCCGAGGATCGGCTCCGAACCCATCAGTACAGAATGTAGGCGAGATAGGATCACATAACATCTTAACATTATATATTCACAAAACAGTACAAGCTTAGATAGACTAGACAACTGATACCAGGAACTAAACAGAACACGGTCAGACAGGGCAGTGAATACAGCAGTACACTATGCAGCAGAAATACAGATGATATCCAATACATTGCAACATAACATACACACCGAAATAACACTGTATAACATAAAGCAATACTACAACATATTAGATCATCTCAACAACCAGGCTTGGGTCCCATAGCAAATAGATAATATGGGATGCAGTGCACTGTAAAACAGAGCAGTAAAACTCTATGAAGCATTTTACCGGAATATCACAATAACCATGGACAAAATCCACAAAGATTAGGCTCAGGGTTAACAATAGGTAGGTTCAGTGGCCTGCTTCCCTACCAACACCAGAGAACATAGTGGCTGAACATCCATTTCATCAAAACGAACTGAGAGAATACAGCAGCCTGCTTGCAGTAGTCTTGGGCTATTTGAAGTGTAGCCTGCCCAGGACACAAATGGTCAGTCTTTAAAAAGCTCTGGCTCCCTCTCTCACCTACATTCTGACTGCTGACTGGCTCACCCCTTGGAGAGAAATTAGCAGTGTGTAAACAACTTAAAGACTTTCTTGCCGAAACGAAGACAAAGCTTACTCTTACTGAACCCCCCCCCAAAATGTTAACGTATAACTCGTTATCCCAAGAACTATCTACAGCAGAAGGGGATGATATGTGGGTACAGCTACTGCAGCAGTGAGGAATTCTAACAGCTATTGTTTTGGTGCATGCGACTTATACAGCTGTACTGTTTTCATCATTCTCACTGCTACAGTAGCCTTTCATTATCTGGGTTGATTACTACAGCTTACCCAACTCGGGAGGGGGACAAATAATGGTCCAGGAGCCACTGGAGAATAGTCCTAGCAAATCCAGTACGTACTGCTCTGTAATACTACGTACAGAGGACCATGTAGTTGCCACAAGACTGCATCTAGAGTCCTCCACTTTCCAATTATACCACTAAAGAAAACAATGTTGTATGAAAATGTGCCTTAATATTATCTATAAATATGCTACCATGGAGAGAATAAAAGAAAAATTATAGTAAGGAACAAAATACTGGAATTGTCTAAATTGACACAGGCTGTTCTTTTCCAGTCCCCATACTATGAGAAAACTGTATAAATTCCTTAAGGGGCTTTGTAGTAACACGATAATACCAAAGTTGCAAAAGCATGAGAATAGCATTCAGAATCTATTCTCCCCGTCGTTCAAATTCTGAAAGAAATGAGGGAGATAGATACCTAATATGGCAGACTGTTTTCTAATCCATTTAGTCTAAAAAACAGCCAGAATAACTGGCTCAGAAGTGGACAGAAATAATCAGGAATGTTACTTTTTGCTGGGAAAGTTGTGTCACCTGAACAACAAGTGATCTTGCATATCAATAGGAAAAATAACTCTATGCAGAACAGCTTAAGTAAAGTCTGAAATGAAGAGGAGGATCCATGGGCAGACATACTGAAATGGCTGATAAATACCACTTGACAAAGGATTATACAAGGCCATATGAAAGTAACTCACACAAATGTTTGAGAACCAGAGATAATAATCAGATAGGGCCCTAGCAGTAAGCAAGGTTCCAACTAGAAAATCTTTTCCGCTGGTTAACATGAGATTAATTCCAGAGGATGCATATACCGGAGCAGTGTTTAGTACAGACTACCAAACTTTTCTCATATACAGCCTGGCAAGTGGAACTGTGAGAATCACAAAGGCTATGAATCCTACAATCCTGAGATATTCTCTTCCAGAACTCTGACACTGATTGGATTAGCTCAGAAAAGTTTCCAGATAAAAATCCACTGTTTCCTATTTAAGAAAAAGCCTTTTGCTAAGAAGTGTCTGTAAAAGAGATTCAAAACAACTTTTAGGTACAGCTGGAGAACAGCCAGCAGGGCTGAAGTATCCACACTGCAGACGAAGAATGAAAGCCAGTAAGCAGTGCTGGAAAGAGTCAGAAGGTAAACCATCACAGAAGTGTTCATCAACACTTAACACTCAGTTCTTTTCTGAAAATTAACAAAAAAAAAAAAAAAAAGAAAACGCAAAATCCCTGTTAGAAACAGTTGTCTGTAATGCACAATGACAACAAAGGAAACATTTTAGAAGTCACAGAAGTGTAAGACAAGCACTCAATACATTCAAAATGTTTTCTGTCTGTAAAAAGCGTTTTTCAACCTTTCAATTATCACAAAAGAACTAAAAGGTTACATAAACAGTAGACTTCTACCTGAAATACTACTCAGAAACAGCTCTTCGTGGTCCTGCAGAGTGTTGCTAGCAGCAGAGAACTGAGAAAAGCGACTACTTTCCTGATCTACGTATTTTTTTGCTGTTTTTACCTGAGAGACCTTCCTTTTCTTACTTTGAACAAGTTTAAACTGCTTTATTACCTGTTTTTTACATTGTACATTATCTGCACTTAAAGTTACATTTGGTCGAAAGTTTGTTGTTAAATTTAACTGTTGAGTCTACCAACTAAAGTGAGCTAGCCTGTGCAAGTGATTTATTACTGTTTTTCCTGCATTTCTGTGTACTTTCTAACCTAAAAAACAAAAAAAAAACAAAAACATATCCTTGTTTTCCCACCTTTCTAGACTAGTTTAGACCAGTATACAGGCTTTGCTGTATTCTGGACTGTGGTGTAGTTCCTATGTTGTCCATTGCCTTACTTGGATAGAAGGAAGTTTCTTTGCTCACCAGTGGGAGTGGGAAGCCTTGAGCAGCCTATCTGTCCCTGAAGGAGTGACCTCAGGACAAGAGCTTGTAGTAATTGGTCGTTTTGGACCATTTCCAGCTCTTTTGAAGTTCCCTGTTTAAATACCGCGTTTGCACGGCTTTGCGCGATTGTGCGCATAGTGCAGCGCCGATTAAACAGGCTTCAAGTATTCCTGGCTCTGCCAAGTCTGCACTTCAATTTTTCCCTTAAGAAAGCTCTACTTTCAACAAAATCAGTCTATTCGCTTTATCATAAGCCTAGCACTTGCTCCTAAAACCTTTCTTTTAAGTGAAGCATCCTTAAACTAACGTAAGCACTACATCCACCTACAACCCGTGCTAATACCCACTTACCTTCAAAGTCCTCTCTCTGACCCAGTTACACATCACCCCCTTATACTATTCTGGCATGTCAAGTGGTATATTACTGACGTCCTCTCCAGTTCAGCTGGTTAATCTGGGAATCCTGAGACAATGTTACAATTGTCTCATGTACACAGACAACCCTCTCCTCCTCCCAACAAACACAGACACATGTGAGAGATGCAACTATATAGCCAAACTGGAGGCTGAACTCTCTCAACACAGGACTAGCAAGACCAGGCAGGAGGAGAAGGTAACCACACATGCAACAACCCCAGTCTCACATAAACCAACCACAACTGCAAACCAAACACATAATAACACAAAGACATACTTGGAGGCTCTAATAAAAAACTTACCGAAACAAGAGGCTCCCAAAGCAGACATCCAAGAAAACACCACCTCAAAACTCTGCACATGCAACACATAGTACACAAAGTCAGTGTGCCAAACTATCACAGCCCTTAAGGCGAAACACCATGCCTGATACACCAGTAATAGGTGACTCTATAGTCAGACACACTGACGTCCCGCTTACCAGGCTGAACAAAGAGAGGGTAACGGTGAGCTGCCTGTCGGGAGCTAGGATCTGCCACATAACACAAGCACTCGGGTCACTCCAAAGCAAGTACAAATATGACTTGCATGGATCATGCAATCCCAAATAAAACCAAGACCCTTTCCACCAAAGGCAGGCATCCTATCTGGTGGACCCCAGCCATAAACAAACTTTATAACAAGAGAAGGAAGCTATTGCCGGCGTGAATGACCTGAGACGTACCTCCTTGGACTACATGAAAAGAGACAGAGGAGCTCTCTGATTATGCAGCCCAGGCCGGTATGACCCTGACCCTGAGCAGCATCTTGCCCTCACCAAGAATGATGCCACAATACAAAGACAAGATGATCAGCTTTAATAATTGGCTCAATTACTGGTGTCATTCTAGGGGGATCCAATGTCTGCTTGGGATGACATGCTGGACAAGGAATGTTGCTTCGCAAAGGACAGCTTGCACCTGTCACCACTGGGCTTCCGGATATTGGCTAAGGCTCTTGCCACCCCCATAGTGCCTTTTTTAGGCAAGGCTCAAAAGACAAACCCACCACCTTAGAAAACAATAAAGGAAAAAAACTAAGGGTAATGCTGCTCAATGCCAGAAGTCTAAATCTCAAGATGCAGGCTCTCTATGCACTCCTCAGTATGGAGAGCATCGATGTCTGTGCAGTAACTGAAACCTGGTTCAAGGCTCCTGAGAGCACCCCAGCCCTACCAGGTTATACCTCGTATCATGCATTTCGGCCCCAAAACCTGGGTCGAACCACAAAGTGTCCATATTCATTAAAGACACCCACACCTCCACGTTAGTGGCAACGCACGAAGCATCGGAGACCATCCAGTTGCAACTAACCGTAGGCAAAACTGCTATACAACTTGTAGCATGCTACAGACCACCCTCGCAATCTCAGGAACTCCATTCAGCCTTCCTGAAGACACTGGAGGATATGAATGTCTCACCAAATACCATCATATTGGGAGACTTCAACTACCCAAACATAGACTGGGTGCATTACTCAAGCCCCAACACCCTAGCCCAAAGGTTCCTGGAATTCATCAACTCAAATGCGATGGAACAACTAGTCACCTCCCCCACAAGGGGAAATAATATACTTAACCTGATCATCACAAACATGGGGACAAAATGCTCAACACCGGAAGTATACCCCTCACTAGTGAGATCAAACCATAAACTAATAACCCTAGATATTCATATCCCACCTCCACCCCCAGCACAAAAGACCACAGTGATAAACTTCTCAAAAGCCGAATTTACACTCCTTAGGACTGAAATGGTATCCTTCAAGCCCCCTGGGCCAGTGGAAACCACATCCCACACTGCTGAATCCTTCACAAATGCTTTCTACGGGTATCTCCAAGAATGCATGGATCATGCAATCCCAAATAAAACCAAGACCCTTTCCACCAAAGGCAGGCATCCTATCTGGTGGACCCCAGCCATAAACAAACTTTATAACAAGAGAAGGAAGCTACTGCAAGACAGAACAAAATCCCATAAAGGGAAGGCATCCCTGATCAGCACTAGCAAAAACTACGTTAAGCTAATAAAATCATCAAAGGCCAACTTGAGAGAAAAATCGCTAAGGACACTAAAGATAATCACAAGGCCTTCTTCAGTTATGTTAGAAACCTGGTGGAAACCCTCGGATATGCAGAGTTAGTTCATAACGGCAAAAATACACTGAACCCACAGATATTGCCAACATACTGGCAGACAGGTTCAGTGCAAATTTCTCCCTCCCTCTCCTAAAAGACGAAATAAATATCTCAGCTGAATGCAACCTCCCTGAAATCTCAGATGTCCAGGTGAGAGCTGCCCTCAGCAAAGCTAAAAATACAGCATCCATGGGACCTGACGGTGTCCTGGGTTGCGTGCTACGTGAACTCCTGGAGGAGCTAAACCCGCACATAAGAACGCTGTTTAATCTTAGCCTTGCTACAGGATACATCCCTGAACACTGGCGTACAGCTACAGTGGTCCCACTCCACAAAGGTGGCACCTCTACAGACCATGGAAACTACCGCCCCATAAGCTTGACCAGCCTGGTCTGCAAAGCTATGGAAAGGATCATTATGGAACTCAAACAAAGACATCGGGGACCTACAGACAATTGACCCTACCCAGTTCGGCTTTGTAAAAGGCAGATCCTGTCTTTTAAACCTGGTGGACTTTTATGAAACAGTCACTAGAGCCATCGATGAAGGCAAAGCAGTTCATACAGCCTACCTGGATCTGGCAAAAGCCTTTGACACAATACCCCACTCAGGCATCATAGACAAGCTCAACAGCTTAAATGTAAACCCGTTTGTCACAAGATGGGTTGCAAACTGGCTAAAGGACAGAACCCATAAAGTCAGAATAGCTGAAGCTATGTCAGACTCTAAGCCAGTCACAAGTGGATTCCCACAGGGCTCTGTCTTGGGACCCCTCTTGTTCGGCATTTATTTCTCAGATGTGCAGGCAAACATAGGGGGGGTTGTAGCTGACAAAGTTCGCAGACGACTGCAAACTAGGCGCCATAGTCGACACACCAGCTGACACATGCATCCTCCAGAAGGGCCTCTCAGAAACAGACGACTGGTGCCAGAGTCATGGCCTTAAACTAAACACCAAAAAATGTATAGTCATCCCCTTTGGAAAAAACAAAGTACCCACAAATTACCACAAAGGTGGTAATCCATTAAGTATGGAAAAAGTAATCAGAGACCTGGGGACCCAAGTTGACAGTGACCTCTCATTTGACACCCACGTCGCCAAAGTGGTTAGAAAGACCTTCTACCTTGCCCACCTTATCATGAAGGGATTCACATCCAGATCAAAGGATGTCATTGTACCCTTATATTCCTCCCTTATCAGGCCTATGATTGAGTGCAATTGCCCCATTTGGTATGTACCTTACCTGGCACCTGCAGCAGCTGGAGAGACCCCAAAAGTACCTTACCAAGAGGATCAAGGGTCTCCAGCATATGTCATATGCTGCCAGACTGAAAAAGCTCCAGCTCTACTCAATAGCATACCGCCTGCTTAGAGGTGATCTGTGCCTTACGTACAAGGCCATGCCCAATTCAGAATTAATGGACATGCTCCACCTCAAAAAATCCAAATCCATCAGAGCCATGAAAACTAAAGATCTAAACCTCAGCACAAATATGAATAAGACATGCTGGAGGGACAGATTCATAACCCAGAGGCTTCCCGCACTCTGGAACAGGATACCTGTCCATGTTAGGCAGAGCCCCTCACTGACCCTATTCAAGAGAAATCTGGACGAATGGACAGGTGATCGTAGGTTTACCCCGGGGGTCATCTCTGTGTCATTGCTAGATAGAGGCACAGTAAACTAAATTTAATTTAAATTGTACACTTTTGTATCATTACATGGGATGGCGAAAGCCACATACACTTTGGCTAGGCTTATAAATGCCCTAGGGCAGATAGCCTAGTACTATACTACGAAACTATGAAACTATAAACAACAAAATAACCCATTAGCTAAAAACAGAAGTCCCTGGCAGGAAACTTCTGATATTATAAAAAAAAATACCTGGTTTCTTAAATGGGAAATGCTCCTTTTCTTCACAAAATAGAAGAAATATATTTTTTTTCCGAAAAAGTAACAGTTTCTGTGTGGATGTGAAAAATTATTTGCCAGAAATGAAGATTCAAGGCCAAGTGCTGCTCCTGTAGAACCTCAGAGACGATTCTTCTTGAGGCAGCAAGAAAGTACAGCAGTCAGAGTAAAAAAAAAAAAAAAATCCTCAAATTTCCCTCCTCTGAACTGTCCAATCAGTAATCAAAATGGAAGTGTGGGAGGGAACCACAGCTTTGTGAAGCTGCCAGGTTGCTGTATCCTGGACAGGATCCCTGCAGCCAAAAGGTTACTGCAGCGGTGAGAATGATGAACATCTTAAGTTACATTCCAATATCTGTCTTGCTGTGGATATAAACAGTGTTTTAAGAATTTTAGGATCTCTTTATCTAAGTCTTGAACATTAGGATCAGTTTATTTCCATGCTCTGTTCTTTAATGTCTCTGATACATTGCTTAATTGTAGCACCTTTACTTATTATAGCACCCAGATCCTTATTTCCAACCTAGTTCCTACCCTAATCTCTGTATCACCTATAGCTTCAAATAGCACTACCTTACTTTTTATGATATTAAATTGTACACCCATTCTCGCTGACCACTCTTCTAGGACACTTCGATACGATTTTAATTCTTCTACATCCTTTGTCTCAATTACTGCACATACATAATAGATCCTTGTGAGTTCTGTCACGTTTGATTGTCATGTTATTTGACTGCAGCTGCTTAAATGATTAGCAATAATATCTTATACTTTCTGGGACAGATTGGCACTTCTTCTAACCTGCTGAATGCGACCCACACAGCCTGCATTTGGTGCAGTCACTCCATTTGCCTCAGTTTTCTTTATGCTTCATCTGATGTCTGTGTAGAAGGGTTGAATCATTGGCACTTACGGGCAGTACTCCACACCATGCTCCTCTCCTAAGTAGTACACATAATGCCAGTGCAGGTCTTGTTTCACTATCTGGTGGCCATCTGGACATTTAGAACGCTGTGCAGCTTTAAGTGTTAAACTATTCATCAAGTTATGTCTCATTTCTAGATGGGCAGAACTTCAGCAATAGCTTGCTAGTTTTAGCTAACCCATATGCCAACTAAAATGTATTTAATGTTAAGCCCCACTAGTACAACTTTTCAGAGAACAGTAAAAGGGCAAACAGGCAAAGAAAATATGCACACATTTAAAGTTAAAATTATTACTCACCTTGTGCATGGTGCTACCCAGCTGAGCAGGAGACATGCTGATGACCACACCAGCTTGTCGAAGGGCAGCAATCTTTTCTTTGGCACCACCTTTGCCTCCAGCAATAATTGCACCAGCATGTCCCATTCTTCTGCCCGGGGGAGCAGTCAATCCTGCAATAAAGGACACTACTGGCTTGGCATCAGGACCCTGAAAAGAGAAAGAGAACACCCACCCCCAAATTACAGGATATCTATAAAGTTCAACATGAAACTGCAATTACGAGACATTATAAATGGTAAGAAATACACAACACTAAAAGAGTAAAAAAAGTAATAATAATCAAATACATCTCTTGAAAAACAATACTACCTTAACATCAGATAAACCATTACTATCCAACCAGCTCACTGTTCTACAAGATCATCTTATCTATCCTCATGTAAATCTTGTAAACATTCACATTAATATATCATGTATGAATTAACGATGCTTACTGAAGCGAGATTCTTTAAAATCACTGTAACATGAAGGATGCAGCATCTTAGGAGACCAAATGTTTTCTCATACTCTTCAATGTTTTGATGTGTGGGATTGTTTCCTGTACCTCTTAATTATCAGCAGCTCTAAGATAGTTGTAGGTACACATCTGAGAAGGCCTCTGACAGAATGGCCTGTTCACTCTCAGAAAACGTTTTCAGACAGAAAACACTAGCTTACCTGCAAATAGTATGAACAACTTTCAAAAAAAGGTGCACCTTTTTAAATTAATGAGTTAAAATGCTGAGGCTGTAGCAAATCTTCATTCTGCAAGCAAAATTTATGTTCAAAAGGAGCTACAGATAAACAAAAGTTATGTGCTTAACATGATACTACATTCATAAGAGTGGGTCCCATCTTTGGTAAATCATAGAATTAAGGTTGCAGGCATTAATCTCACTTTGCAATGCAAACTTTTATCAGGCGACTAAATTCCCTCATATCCCATAATGCACTGTGCCACAACTACTTCAGATCAGAGGTTAGTCATGCTAAAGAAAATAGATAGACATGCAACCTTTTCAGCTAAGGTGGGGTCATTACCAAGGTGTGAACTACACTTACAGCTCCAGCGTTACAGTAAGCACACAGCTTTCATATCTGTTAAATGTCTCACCATAATGTTCCATCTGTGTTGTCTATCTTCACTAATCCTTGATTGTGGGCTCGGTTCTGAGCTTTGGAACTAACTCATCCATTATTCCAGCTCACACCTTCCAAAAACTCTCGAGCAAAGCTCTACCCATAATGCTCCTCACAGACTACCTCAGATCGAGTTTGCAAACACTAGTGACAGACAAGAAATAAAGGATCAAAAGCTATATCTCTGTCTTTATCAGTAAACCAGCCTTTGGAGAGATCTGACCCACCAAGAGATCTAAGGCAGGGGGAAGGAGGGTGGAATGTCAAGGATTAGTAAAGATCGGCAACACAGATGGAACGTTATGGTAAGACATAACTTCTAAGGTTCTGGTGTCATTCTAAGGGGATCCAGTATCTGTCTGCCTGGGATGACATGATTGACAGACCACGATGCTTTGCCAGAGATGGCCTGCACCTGTCGCCCTTGGGATTCCAGATACTGGCTAAGGCTCTTGCCACCTCTATAGTGCCTTTTTCAGGCAAGGTTCAAATGGCAAATTCACCAGCTTAACAGGTACAAGCAAGCAAAATCTGAGGGTAATGCTACTCAGTGGTAGAAATCTAAACCTCAAAATGCATTTACTCGAAGCACTCCTTAAAATGGAGAACATCGACATCTGTGCAGTGACAAAGACCTGGTTCAAGGCTCCAAAGAGCACCCCTGCATTACCAGGCTATAATTTATACCACACCTTTCGGCCATCTAACCTGGACCAAAACACTAAAGGTGGAGGCGTGTCCATATTCATTAAGGATATCCACACCTCCAGGCTAGTTGCTCAGCATAATGCATCCGAGATTATCCAAGTGCAACTAACTCTGGGCAAGACCGCAATCCAAATTGTAACTTGCTACAGATCCCCCACTATGCCCCTGGATTCCCACTCCTCATTTCTTGATACACCGGAAAATATTAGGGTACAACCCAACACCCTAATAATGGGCGATTTCAACTACCCCACCATTAACTGGGAAAGCTATTCATGTACCAACTCTTTTGCTCAACGTTTTCTGGAATTCATAAATTCCAATGCCTTGGATCAACTTATCCACACTCCCACCAGGGACAGCAATATCCTAGACCTGGTCATTACCAACATGGGCAAAGTACAGTTTTGTACCTACCATAAATGTAGATGTTCGAGTGCTAATACAGCTGCAGTCATAACAGATGGGTTCTCCTGCCGTCAGGCGGGTCCTCGGTCGGCCGAATTCTAAAGTCTAGGTCCGGCATCGGTTGTTGCCGCTTCTTCCCTGACGTCAGTGCGACAGGGGTATAAAGGAACCAGCCGATGCCATTTTCTTCAGTTTTTCTTGCCCCAGATGTCAGGTTCCCCCAGAAGGAAGGCAATATATAAATTTATGTAATAACGCAATGCAGTATAATCAAAAAACAGTAGTTGCAAGCAAATACACCATAAACGAATACCCTAAATAGGTTGTATGAGGATGTGTTAGCCTATAGGCCTGTCCCAAGAGGGGAAGGAGGGAGGGAAACCTGGACTGCAGCTGTATTAGCACTCGAACATCTACATTTATGGTAGGTACAAAACTGTACTATGTTCATCGTGCATACAGCTGCAGTCATAACAGATGGGTAGAATCCCAAAGCTAAGAAAGGGGTGGTAGGCACTAGGTGGAACTCGGAGGAGCCAGGATGCCCTGCAAGACTGCAGTGGCAAAGCCTGCTCTAGTTTTGGAGTATAATGGTAGGTGGTAGTGTTTGGAGAAGGTATGTACAGAACTCCAAGTGGCTGCTTCCAAAATATCTTTGGTAGGAACTCCTCTGAAGAAGGCTGCAGAGGTAGCTGTGGCCCTTGTGGAGTGAGATCTGATGCCTGTAGGTACAGTTTTGCCATGAAAAGAATAGCAAAAGCGTATGCAGTGGGCTATCCATTTTGAGACTGTCTGTTTCGAAATTGGCTTTCCTTGAGCTCCTACAGCATAGGACACAAAGAGCTGTTCTGATTTTCTGAAAGGCTTTGTTCTGTCCAGATAATAACGAAGTTGTCTGTGGATATCCAAGGATTGTAGTAGCCTTTCCCCTTTGTTTTGAGGATTAGGTAGGTAAATGTATGGCCTGATTCAAAGCTACCCTGGATACCACTTTAGGCATAAAGGATGGGTTGGTTCGTAAGGAAACTTTGTCCTGATGGAAGATGATGAAAGGCTGCACAGCCATGAGAGCTTGTAGTTCTGAAACTCTACGAGCTGAGGTAATTGCCAGAAGGAAAGCTGTTTTCCAGGACAAATATTGCAAATCTGATGAGGCAGATGGTTCAAAGGGAGGCAAGGTCAGTTTTTCCAGAATGAAATTGAGATCCCAAGCAGGTATTGGTTGTTTTCTTGGTGGTCTTAGATTCTTAGCCCCTCTGAGGAACTGCCTTAAGAGAGGGTGTGAGACTAAGGGTGGATCAGTGTTGTATTCTGCAGAAATTGTTGAGGCATGGATTTTGATGGAGGAGAATGAAAGTCCATTGCTTAGCAGCTCAGCTAAGTACTGTAGTATTTGAGGTAAATTCAGTTTCTCAGGATCCTGGCCCCTTTTCTCATTCCAGACACAAAACAGTTTCCATTTTGCAGAGTAAGCCTTTCTAGTTAACGGCCTTCTGGCCTCCAAAATGACATCCTGCACCTCCTTGGAGAGTAGGGTCTGTTGTGATGCTAAGGAATCTTCCATGCGGCTAGATTGAGTGTTTTTAGCTGGCTGTGAAGAGTTTTGAAGCTGTGCTGAGTCAGGAGAAGAGGCATTAGAGGCAGGGTCCATGGTGGTGAATGCGTCAGACTCCTTAGGAGTGTGTACCAGTGTTGTCTTGGCCAATCCGGAGCAATGAGGATCATCTTTGGTCTGTCTGCTCTGGTTTTCAATAGAACTTTGGGCAGCAGAGGAAGAGGTGGGAAGGCATAAACTGTCATTGATGTCCAACTGAAAGAGAGAGCGTCCACTCTCCAGGCCTTTGGATGGAAAATCCTTGAGCAGAATTTTGTCAATTGGTGATTTTTGTGGGAGGCAAAGAGATCTATGTCTGGCCTTCCCCATGCTTGGATTATTTCTGTAAAAACTTTTGGATGCAACTTCCATTCGTGTGGATCTGTCATATTTCTGCTTAGGTTGTCTGCCAGCGTGCTTTCCTTGCCTGGCAAGTACTGTGCTTGTAGTTCGATTTGTAAGTCCATGGCTATGTTCCAAAGTGACATGGCCAGTCTGCATAGGGGGTATGAATGTGTTCCTCCCTGTTTGTTTATATACCACATAACTGTGGTGTTGTCTGTTCTTATCAATAGTTGGCCTGGTTGCAGAAGGTCCTTGAAAGCTATAATAGCATTTATTACTGCTAGCATTTCCTTTTGATTGATGTGAAGGTGCTTTTCTTTTTGGGACCATTTGCCCTGAATGCACCGATCTGTCATGTGCGCCCCCCAGGCATAGTCCGAGGCGTCTGTTGTGATGACTTGATTTGCTTGAGGCTTGCTGAATGGAAGACCTGTGTTTGCTTGGCATGCTTGAGCCCACCACAGAAATTCCTTTTGCAGACATGGAATTAGTGGTATTATTGTTTCCAAACTGTGGCTGTGTTGAGACCATATGTTTTTCAGGTACCATTGAAATTTCCTCATATGCAGCTTTGCACATGGGATTAGTAAGATGCAAGATGCCATGAATCCCAGAGCCCGCAGGATTTTCCCTGCAGTCAGCCTGGTGCAATTTGCTAGTGCTCTGAAGTATTGAGTTAGTTGCGCCTGCTTCTCTGGCGTGAGGTAGGCCATCTGGGTGTTTGTGTCCAAGTTGGCTCCCAGGAAAATTATCTTCCGAGAGGGTATTAGCCTTGATTTCTTTTTGTTGACTGTGTATCCCAGAAAGCTCAACAACATTATTACATAAGCCAGATGTTTCAGAAGAATGTGCTTGCTGTCCGCTTGGATCAGGCAGTCATCCAAATAAGGGTATATTTGTATCCCTTGAAGTCAGCAGATAGAGTATCCTCTGGCAATTACTGATGCCAGGCATTTTGTGAATACTCTACGCGCAGTAGATAAGCCAAAGGGCAATGCAGAGAATTGATAATGGATTGAACCTGCAAGAAATCTGAGGTATCTTCTGGAATTTTGTCTGACTGGGACATGCAGGTATGCCTCCTTGAGGTCCAATGTTACCAGCCAAGACTCCTTGCCCAGCATGGGAAGAAGTTGCTGTAGAGTGAGCATCTTGACTTTTGGTACGAGTAGAAATGTGTTTAGGATGGACAGGTCCAAAATAGGTCTCCAATCTTTTCCCTTCCTTGGTACCAGGAATAGCCTTTAATAAAAACCTTGACCTTGTTCATGCGTAGGTACCTCTTGAATAGCTTTCATGTCTATTGAGCTCTGTAATTTGCCTTTGTGCCTCTGCCCTTTGATTGTGTGGCAGGTTTGGCATGCCTCTCATTTTTGGAAGGGTGTGAAAATGGAATCTGTAGCCTCTGTGTATAATGTCCAGGATCCATTTGTCTTTTGTGACAATATGCAAATTCTTTGAAAATAATGCCAGCTTTCCTCCTAAGGGGGCTGCCATTTGAGTCTTGCTTGGCATGCAAAGGGGAAAGTCATTGGGCTTGCTTTCTGAATGGTTGCGAGTTATCCTCACCACCTCTTTGTGTAGGAGCTTGCCATTGTCTACCTCTAAAGGATCCTTGGGATTGTCCTCTTCCCCTCGGGCGCCTGTATCTGCCTCGGGGTCTGTCCGTGGCTGGTAAGGACCAATTTTTTGAAGGCCAATTTCTACTGAAACGTGGGGGTTGTACCTGTAGAAAATCTTTCACAGTTTGCATTGATTTAGCCTTTTCTTCCATTTTCCTTAACACCTCCTCAGCATTAGCACCAAATAATACATCCTTTTGAAGAGGGGCATCTAGTAATTTAGCTTTGACATGATCAGGCAAGGTTTGTTCCTTGAGCCAGGCATGTCTACATATGACTGACCCTGTAACAGCAGCTCTACATGAGGCCTCTAGAGCATCAAAACCACATTTTAAGGTATGCCTACCCACTTGTTCTGCACTATGCATCAAATCCTGCAACTCCTTCAAGTCTGGTTGTTCAGGTTGTGACATTTTACTTTTCAATTGTGATAACAAAAACTGTTGGTATTTTAGCATATGGAACTGACAAGTTTATGGCCCTCGTGGTTAAGGTAGCCGAGGTATATACCTTTTTTCCCCACCTTTCTAAGGATCTGGAATCTCTCTCAGAAGGTAATGGATTTTTAGCAGTGGAGGCCTTAATTCCCTTGGGACCCTGTGAGATGGTTTCTGGGTCAGCAGCATCGCTTTTATAAAGAAATTGGTATGAGTCAGGAACCCTGTAGTACCTCTCAGGCTTAACTGGGGCTGGAGGCAGAGAGTCCGGGTTAAGGCAGGCCTCCGAGTAAACATCATCTAGGATGTCCAAGACAGGAGGTATAGCCAGAGGCCTGTGCTGAGGTAGTAAGAGAAATTCCCTAAGCCTTTTCTTGGAATCAGAATAATCTTGGCCTTCCCAGTGGAAGTGTTCCCTTAAAGTATGTAGAGTTTCCCCAAATGAGTAATCCTCTGGGGGGGATACAGAAGGAATGGACTCCTCCACATCAGAGTCTTCAAAAGGGGAGTAAGAATGTTCCTGATCATCAGAGTGCTCTGAAATAATGGAGCCCTGATCAGAGGAGGGGGATTCTTCCTCCACTCTGGGCCTTTTGTCCGGTGGGGGTTGAGTACCCCTGATAAGAGTAATTAAATCCTCAGCCATTTTAAGAATCTGCTTTTTAGGCATGAGGCCTGGAGATGGGCCCTGTGTAGCTTGTCTCTTAGATTGCATGGCTGCTTTAGACTTAGTGAAAGCCTTGATGGAGAACGAAGAAGAAGAAGGTCTGAAGACACCTTGAGTGGAGGTAGACCTGTCCACATTTTGAGGTTCAACGCCAAGAGTGGCTTCGGTATCTGTAGTCGGGGTGTGGGCCGAGGAGCGTAGCGTCGTCGGTAGTCAGGGGCTGCGTAGGCGCCTCGCTGAGAACCGGACCACGTGTAGCCGGCTTTGGCGTGGTGTCGGTAGAGGCCGCGGACCTCGTGTGTCGGTCCTTATCCTTGCGTTTTTTAGACAAAACTGGAGTTGGGAGTATCCGACGACATAATATAGTTAAATGCTTTTCCAAAATAATGCTGGGCGAACTCCACCCGACGCTTAATGGTGCGTTTGTTAAATGTAGCACAAAAGCGACAGACCGAGACGTCGTGGTCTGGGCCTAAACAAGGTATACAGAGGGAATGGAAATCCTTATGCGGTATTTGCTTCCCATAAGAAATACAATTATTAACTTTGTCTGACATCGGTCTGAGGCAAGAAAAGTTTCCCCAACGGGGCACTTAGCTTTCAAGAAGACTTCAGTTTCAAAATTTTCGTAATTTCAGGAGCTGGCCGACCGGCACTTGCGAACTGCTTCTGCTTCGGGCACCGCGCAGCAAGAAAGACTGAAGAAAATGGTATCGGCTGGTTCCTTTATAACCCTGTCGCACTGACGTCAGGGAAGAAGCAACAACAACCGACGCCGGACCTAGACTTTGGAATTCGGCCGACCGAGGACCCGCCTGACGGCAGGAGAACCCATCTGTTATGACTGCAGCTGTATGCACGATGAACATCCAGTGTTCCACACCAGAGGTCAATTCCTCGTTGGTCAGATCCGACCAAAAGCTAATCACCCTAGACATCCACATCCTGCCCCCACCCCCATTAGGGAAACCACCGTAAAAAAATTCTCCAAAGCCAACTTCACGCTTCTTAAGACGGAAGTGGCAAACTTCACGACACCCATGCAGACGAACAACAGAGGTACGACTGCTGAATCCTACACAAATGTACTTTATAAGCACTTACACAAGTGCACGGATCGTGCTATCCCTAACAGAACCAAGATGCTATCCCTCCAAAAAAAGGAAGCCAATCTGGTGGTCCCCTGCCATAAACAAACTCTACAACATAAGAAAGAAACGGTTGCCAAAGAGAGTAAAATTCCATGATTGGAGGAACTCCCTGGTCAGCCTCAGTAAGAAGCTGAGATCCCTTATAAAATCCTCCAAAGCTAGTTATGGAAACAAAATTGCCACTGATTCTAAAGACAACCACAAAGTATTCTATAGCTATGTCAAGAATCTCAATGGCAACACTCAGACCTGCTCTGAGTTACAGCACAATGGTATTAAATATACAGAACCAACCGATATTGCCAACATCCTGGCAGATAGGTTCAGTGTTAACTTTACTCCCCCTCTCACCCACTGAAGGGTCCATCTCTATACCAGAAGAATGCAAAGTTCCTGTAATCACGGCTGCAAAGGTAAAAAACACACTCTCCAAAGCAAAGAATACAGCATCCATGGGACCTGATAACATTCCAGGCTGCGTTCTACACGAACTCCAGAATGAACTGGCCCCCAACCTAAGCACCATGTTCAGTAATAGCCTCACCTCAGGCTTTGTACCCACTGAATGGCACACATCGATGGTTATCCCACTCCAAAAAGGGGGGAGCCACCACGGACCCCGGCAACTACCACCCCATTAGCCTAACGAGCCTGGTCTGCAAGGCCATGGAATGTATCATCATGGATCTTGTACACAAAGACATTGGTAATCTCCAAACTCTGGACTCCACCCAGTTCGGGCTTATAAAAGGTAGATTATGTCTCCTAAACCTGATAGACTTTTTTGAAGCAGTCACCAAAGCCGTATAAAGAGGGTAAGGTGGTTCACACAGCCTATCTGGATCTCGCCAAGGCTTTTGACACCATCCCCCACTCTGGAATTATAGATAAACTCACTAAACTAGGTATAAATCCTTATGTCACTGAATGGGTTGCCAACTAGCTCACTGACAGAACCCACACTGTGAAAGTAGCAGACTCCAAATTTGACTTCAGACCAGTGACAAGTGGAGTACCAAAGGGTTCTGTCCTGGGTCCTCTCCTGTTTGGTATCTACTTTTCTGAAGTACATGCAAACACAGAAGGTCTTTGGCTAAGGAAGTTCACAGATGACTCCAAACTAGGAGCCATAATCAAAACTCCTAACGATGTGGACATCCTACAAAAGGGCCTCACGGAGACAGATGCTTGGTGTCAAAGCCATGGCCTCAAGCTCAATGCCAAAAAGTGCATTGTCATCCCCGTTGGTAAAAACTCTGTACCCATGAGCTACCACATAGGTGTTAAGTCTACTTAACATCGAAAGTGTGATAAGAGACCTTGGGACACAGGTGGACAGTAGTCTCTCCTTTGATAATTATATCGCCACAGTAGTCAGGAAATCCTTCTACGTGGCACACCTCATCACAAAAGGTTTCTCAACCAGGAAAAAAAAAGAGGTCATTGTTCCCCTCTAATCGTCACTCATTAGACCCACAATAGAGTACAACTCCCCTTTTGGTTATGTACCTCACAAGACATCTACAAAAACTGGAGAGGCCGCAGAAATACCTCGCAAAGAGGATTACCGGCTTCAAACATATGCCTTACGCAGACCGTCTCAAAAAACTCCAGCTTTACTCCGTCACATATCATTTACTCAGAGGCGACCTCTGCCTAATGTACAAAGCTATGTCAAACCCAGAGCTGTTGGACATGCTCCACTTAAAGAAATCCCAATCCCTCCGAGCTACACCCTCTAGGGACTTAAACCCTGTCACTACAATAAACAGAACATGCTGGAGGGATAGATTCCTGTCCCAGAGACTTCCCATACTCTGGAACAAACTACCTATCTATATCAAACAAAGCTCCTCATTAGCACTCTTCAAGAAAAGTCTTGATGACTGGATGGGAAATAGGAAATTCACCCCGGGGATCACCTCTGTGGCTCTGCTTGACAGGGGCACAGGAAAATAATTTTCTTGGGTGGCGAAAGCCAGGGTACCTTTTTGGCTAGGCTTATATAGGCCCTAGGGCCAATAGCCTAGTACCTACCTATGTTATCAATCTTCACGTAATCCTTGACTGTGGGACAGAGTCCCCAGCTATCTGAATCTAGGAGTCTCATGGAAGAATATTCCTGAGCACCATCGAGCCACATGATACATGTCCCCTAGAGACCAGGTTCAGGTTGTAATGCGTAACAAATATATGAGGAGATGTCCATGTCGCCGCTGCACAATCATCATCTAAAGAAGTTCTGGCATGGAAAACTGCAGAAGCTGCTATTGCTCTAGTTGAACGGGCTTTTACAGGTCCTGGTAGGTGCACTCTCTTTTTGTTACAGACAAAGATGATACAGTCTCTAAGCTATAGTAACTTTGGAGACTGGGCTTCCCAAAGTGAATGAAGAAAAGTAAATAAAAAGTTGCTAAGAGTTTCTGATTTCCTTTGTTCTGTGAAGATAGAAACATAGTTGTCTGTGCACATCTAGTAAGTACAGACAGTACTCCCCTTTAATGGAGAAGTTGGGGAAAAAAGACAAAGTTGTATAGTCTGACTGATATTTGACTCAGACAACCTTTGGTAAGAAGGAGGGATTTGTTTGCAGAAAGACCCTGTCCTTATGAAAGATTAGATAGGGCAGTTTGCAGGACAAGGCCTGAATTTCAGAAATTCTTCTAGCAGGCATGATAGCAATCAAAAATAAAGTTTTCCATGACAAAAACTTCAAGTCACAAGTGGCAGCTGGTTCAAAAGGATAACAAATAAGAAACTGAAGTACCACATTCAAGTCCCATGGTACAGACAGTCCTATATATGAAGGTCTGAGCATTAAAGTTCCTTTCAAAAACGCTTTGCAAAATTTAAGGGACACAAGGGATGAGCCATTTAAACCAATATGAAAATTAAAGATTGTAGCAAGATGCACTCTAATAGTAGAGGTTGATACTCCTGTTTCAGACAGTAAAGTCAAACACTCCAGAACTCTATCAATAGGTGCAGAATATGGGTCAAGATTAAGGTCCGACGACCACATAGAAAACTTCAGCCACTTGAGGTAAAATTTTCTTGTTGAAGGTTTATGGTGGGCTAGAAAGATGCGTTGGAATGGGGGGGGGGGGGGGTAGTGAGAGAAGAATGCCTGCCAATCATGCTGAAGATTCAGATGAGCCAGCCCCTATGGGTGGGACAATTGGTCTAGAGCGGAGTCCAATAACCAGGGTTTCTGAAGCAGATGAGGCCACAGGAAGGGGAACCGCACCTGTCGAGGCCAGAATGGGGCGATGAGAATTATTCTGTTCTTTGACCTGTTAGCTTTCCTTAGAAACTGGCATACTAGAGGGATTGGGTGAAAGGTGCACAACAGACTGGGGGGGCAATCATGAAGGAGAGCTTCTCTGGGTGACTCTCCGGGGGGAGGGGGGGGTTAAATCAAAATAACAGCTGCAACTGTTGTTCAGAGGGGACATGAACAGGTCGCAGCAAGGTTGGCCCCAGTGGCTGAATATCTTTTCTGCCATTAATGGATTGCGAGACCTCTCGTGAGGCATGAGGATAGTTCTGCTCAATTTGTCCGCAATCATGTTTAAGCTCCCCGGAATGTGCATTGCTACTAGAAAGCAGTCGGACAATATTGCCCATTGCCATACTGTGAGTGCTTCTCAACAAAGAGGGTAAGATCTGGTCCCCCGCTGCTTGCTGATGTACTAGACTACTGTCATATTGTCTGTCTGAATCGCAAATGTTCCCAAGGGGAGGGTTTCTTCAAATGCCTGCAACGCTAAGAGCACTGCCCTCATCTCTAGAATGTTAATATGCAAATTGGCCTCCAGCTGGGACCAAGTGCCTTGGACTATCTTTCCTAGATAAAGCGCCCAATCTTATTTGAGATGCGTCTGTGGTCACTATGGCTTGGGGTTGAGGAAATACAAAGGGACGGCCAGACAAGATTTTGTTGTAATGAAGTTACCAACTCGGGTCTTCCTTGCATCGACTGGTGATCATAACCAGATGGGACACTGGCTGATTCAGAAAGGACCACTGAGATGCTAGTAGCCACTGAAGAATTTGCATGTGGTATCTCGCCAGAGGGACTAGGGTAACAGAAGCTGCCACTAACCCTAGAGTTTGTAGAAGGAGCCTCGCTGTTACTTTCTTGTTGTGAATGATCTGACTGACTTGTGATCTTACCCTTTGTAGTCGTTCTAAGGGGAGAGATGCAATTCCAATGAATTCCAACTGTTCAGATGGTTCTAAACGTGATTTTCCACTGTTTACAGGGATTCCTAAAGTCCCAACAAAGGGGGAAAAAAAAAGTACAATCTCGTGTCTTTACGAGTTGATGCCTGGTGGGAGTGGTAAGGAGCCAGTTGTCTAGATATAGAAACACTCTGAATCCTAGCAGTCTCAGGTGAGCTGCTACTACTGCCATGCATTTGGTGAACACCCTGGAGGTTGTGGTGAGACCAAAAGGTAGTGCCCCTGAACTGATAGTGACCATCTCCCAGCTGGAAGCGCAGAAACCTTCTGGACTACTTGTCCATTTTTATATGGTAATATCCTGAAGATCTGCTGAGCACATCCATTCGTCTTTTTCTAGGAATGGAAATATAGACTGAACTGAGACCATCCGGAATCCGGAATTTAGTTTGCTGAACTGATTTGTTCAACTCACTGAGATCCAAAATTTGTCTCCAGTCCTGTTTTCTTTGGCACTAAAAAGAATCTTGAGTAAATCCCGGATCCTCTCTGGTCTGGTAGGACTGCTTGGATGGCACTTTTGTAGAGTAGGTTTTGAATGTCTAAGACTGCTGCATCCCTGTGACTGAGTGGAACATCCAGGATTCTTCTTTGCCTTTATGGGTCTCTTAAAAAGAGGATACTGTAACTGCTCATTATACTCCTCTGCACCCAACTGTCCGTTATCTTTAACCAGGCAGACTGGTGCAGAGACAATCAACCGAATGCCTTCAGAGGAAGGCAATTGGGCCTCCTTTCAGGAGCGCTGATGGGAATTACCAAGGAAAGAATCCCTAGAACCCTGATTCTGAGGGCCACTTCTGCCTCTTGCATGGCATCTTCCATTGTTACTCAGCCTTCTGCCCCGGGAAAAGTCGTTGCCATGTGAGTCCTAGAAAGGCCCTTGGGATTTCTTGAACTACAGCCTCAGACTCCTCTGGTTCGTGGAACAGGGCCAATGAGGAGTGGAAAAGCGTATGCCAATGGCAGAAAGGGTCTTCCCATCTTTCTCACATCTGAACAGAATATCTTTAAATTTGGGTCCAAGCAGGGTTGTTCCATTAAATGAGCATTGACGAAAGAAGATTTAAATGGGTCTGCAAAATCACAGAAGCGCATCCAGGCGTGTGTCCTGATGGCTATGCCTGAACCTGCTACCCTAGTAGTCCCTTCGGCAGCATGTGCAATCAGCCTTATGGATGAGTTAGAAATGGATTCTAGGGTGGCGAGCTGAGAAGTCACTTTGTCTTGCACTCCTTCAGCTACTGCTCCTGCAAGTGTGTCTGATAGTTCTTTAATCAGATATATTTGAAGCCTGGTAAAATGTGCCATGTAATTCAAGGACCTGAGAGCAAAGGTCGATGAAGTGTATATGCACTTTCCAAACCTAACCATAGTCCTAGACCCATTGTTAGGAGGATGGATAGTGGGACTTTCGCCAGCAAGTTCCTTCTTAGTGGCTACTGCTACCTCCATGGCGTCCACGGGAATTTCCTTGGCCCAGTCTTGCTGATCTTGACGGGCTGAAAGGATACAGTCTGGTCTCTCTGAAATCGGCTCAATAGTGTCAGGTAACTTCCAGGCCCACTGAGCAATCAACTTAATGAAATCTTCAGCGGGCTGAGAGATCCAAGAAGTAGAGGGCTGGGCACGAAAAAGCCTCTAGGTATACAAACTCCTCCAAGGAAGGCTGGAGGGAAGTCCAGCCACCCTTTTGTTTAAGGATTTCCAGGATTTCCCTGAAGGAAACATCTTCATGGGGTGACTTAGTGGAAACTTCCCCCTCATCAAAACTGGGATCTTCTGTGTAGGATTCTTCCATGGATTCCAAGTGCTTCCTCTTGCACTTTCTCTTCAAAGGTACCTCTTTGATAGGGTGTTCTGGAGAGGTATTCAAAGAAGTCATAACCACTGTGGTTTGATCCAGATTCTTTTGTGCTCTCGGTCATAGGGAAGAGACTGGTGGAAGGTCTGGTCGGGGGGGGTGGGCAAGATGTTTGGTCCGACAGGGGAGGCATAGACTGTGTTCCCACAATAGACAAGACCCCCTCCATGGCCTGGAAGGCAGGCCTCCCTGTAGAGGGGTGGGAGCCCAGAACCGAGACAGACTCCTTCGGAACTGTGGTCTCACCCCGCACCAAGAATGCCACACCTCTGAAGCCAAAGTTAGAGTCGAGCTTATATATGCCGAAGCGCCAAGGGGCATGGAGGGTTCCTAAATGATCCAAGTCAAACCCTACCCCTCAGAACTGGCAAAGAAGTCTTGACCCAGGGAGGTCTCCGGATCTGATAAACCTGAAGAGCTCAGGGTAGCTATCATTGCTAGAGATGGAGCTCTGATGGCACCGAAACAGTTGAAGCTGGGAAGGTCGGTACCAGGGGCTTTGAAAGCTCCGCTGGAGTCAAAGGAGGAATAAAGGCTGGAGTGGAAGAAGGTAAGGTTCCAGATCCAACTGTGCTAGGAACCATGGAAGGAGGCAATCTCCTCTCTGCAAGGAGCTGATCCACCAGTCTCATGATATGGGATTTGGTTAGACTCTTGGTAGATCAGACCAAAGAGACCAAAGGAGATCTGGGTGGACGTTTCTCCAAAAAAGGACTGGGAGTACTGTGCACAAAGGGATCCACTGTAGGTGAATATCTGGTGCATTGTAAAGTTTTAAATGAAAACTCCTTTGGTTTCGTGGTTTTGGTCACCGTTGAAGAAGATGATTCTATAACTGACATCAGTGTCGAAGTAGTCAATGCAGAAACAGGCATCGATGGCATCAGTGCCGATGAAGTAATTTCAGAAACCGTTACCGATTGTACAGATAATTGAGTCATTTGACCCACTGGTTCTGAAGAAACTCTAGGAACTATGGGAGGCTTGGCCATTTTACTTGGCGGTTCCGAAGAATGTGCTGGAACCGAGTGACTTTTCTTTCTCAGATTTCTGGAGAGTACATCCACCACAGAAGGGATGACCTGCAGACTCGACTGAGGTGTATTGGATACGATAATGGAAGATCCAACAGGGACCATTGCACTGATAGTGTCCACTGTAGTACTCACATGTGTAACCGGGCGCAAGGAAGAAGCGTTATGGTCGCTGCCATAAAACCAAAAGCCCTCAGCACCGATTCTGCCGAAGGAAGATGAGAACGGTAGATCAGGGAAACATGCATCCTCAGGTTCCGCACCCTCTCCGTGGTCAGGAAGATTTTGCACTGTAGTGCGTCTATCCTTGCCCCATTATAGTCTATCACCTGGACAGGATTTAGAAGTGATTTGGATGTGATGACTGTAAACCCCAATTGAAGAGCAACCTTTAAAAAATAATCCCTGGTTTGAGAAAGTAGACGCCTGGTGGGAGCAGTGAGGAGTCAAATTGTCCAGGTACAGATAGACCTGAATCTCCTAGAGCCTCAGGTGAGCCGCTACTACTGCCATCACTTTGGTGAACACCCTGGGGGCTGTGATGAGACCAAAGGGTAGGGCTCGAAATTGGTAATGACTGACTCCTAGCCGGAAGCGGAAGAACCTACTGGAGCTTCTGTGCATCTTTATGTGATAGTAGGCATCCTGGAGATCTAACGAGCACATCAAGTCGCTCTGTTGCAGGTACGGCATGATGGACTGTAATTTGACCATCCGGAATTTTTCTTTGGCAACTGATACGTTCAGGCCAGATAGGTACAGAATGGGCCTTAAGTCCCCCATTTTCTTTTGCACCAAAAAGAACCTGGAGTAGATGCCCGATCCGGACTGATCTGGGGGGACGGGTTCAATGGCTCGTTTCTCTAGCAGCTTGGAGATTTCCAGTGCTGCTGCCTCCCGCTGTGGGTGGTATGTCCAGGAGGTGTTTGGGAGGAACCACAAAGGGGATAGAGTATCCTCTGGATATGATCTGAAGCACCCAGCGGTCTGATGTTACGAACTCCCATGTCGCCAGGTGCAATGACAATCGACCCCCGACTGCCTCCAGAGTAGAGCAGTTGGGCAACCCCTCAGGGTTGCTGTCCGGGCCTGTCCGAGAAAGGTTCTTAGGACCCAGAATTCCTCGGACCCCCTCTGACTCTGGGCCGGCGTCTATCCTGTCCCCCTCTGACTCTGGGGGAAGTAGAGCCCCAAATGTCCTGGGAATACTGTGACTTCCAAAACCACATCCTCTTTTGCCCTCTCTGATTCTGGGAAAAGGATCTTTGAGGGTTCGAGAAGCAGATTCCGACGGCAGACAGTGTCTTTCCATCTTTCTCACTCGACCAAAGTATCTGATGGTCTTGCCAAAAAGAGTAGAGCTGTCATAAGGGGCAGTGGCAAAAGACGCCTTGAAAGGTTCCAAAAACTAACATAGTCTGAGCTAGGCTACGCACCAGCGAGGGGAGGAGGAGAGGGAACCTACACTTATCACCTAACACTAACAATTAAGAAAAACTGCTTAATAAGTAAATAACCCGCTCACTAACTCGGTGCTCAGGAGATCACGATACTTCAGGCAAGCCCCGGCAAACGAGATCTGGGGGTTGAAAGGTAGTGGAGGTGTATAATGGGTAAGGGGAGGAGCTTGGAGCAGATGCTAGTGAATTTGCTGGCTCAGATCCAATATGGATCCGGCACCTACAGGTTGAAGACCAAATGAAGTAAACTACTTCAGATAAGTACCAAAGATGGTATGAGAGAGATTATCTAAATGGTAGATTGAAGAAACAAATCAAACACACACAAGATAAACTATATAATAGAGGAGGGAGTAGAAGAATTGGCAGGAGAAGTAGATTTTAGAAGAAAAAAAGGTCAAACTTAACAGTTTAACAAGGTCATTGCTGTCGCTCAAGAGCACAGAGGAGAGAATGAGTCTGGCACTATGAAGCAGCAACTGAGATCTGAGGGTAATTTGTGAGGAGCATTATGGGTAGAGCTTAGCTCGAGAGTTTTTGTAAGGCGTGAGCTGGAATAATGCCAGAGTTGGTTCCAAGGCTCGGAACAGAGGCCACAGTCAAGGATTACATGAAGAATGACAACATCAGATAAGTAGGTTCATCCTCAGCAAAGAACAGTTAAGTAAACTTAACCATAACAGTAGATGTTCTAATAGTACACCGTTACAGTAGCCTATGTTACTTTGGTTATATATTGCCAAGGATATGACCAACTGGCCAGCTTTTCAAAGCTTAAGGGTGCCTTCCATGTACTCTAACTGCCAAGAACTCAAGCAAAGCTCCAAACAAAAGGCAGAGCACCAAAATCTTCAGAGCTTTCTTGCACCCCAAAGGGAAACAATGACTTTGAAATTAAAAAAAAATGCCATAAAACATAAAATGCAAGTAATTATATGTACAAGGGTATATACAACCACACCTTGGTAATACAAAACAACTACAGAAAGGGGGCAGGAAGGGGCTGGCCACTTCAACAGTGATTCAACAGAACAACTACTGTAATGGTAAGTTAACTGACACAAGTTTACTATGTTCAACATTCACTGCTGCAGTAGCCTAAACTATTTGGGTAGACTACATAATTGCTTAAAAAACAAAAAGGAGAGGAGGGGGAAGAAATTAAGAATCCCAGAGTCACCCCTCCACCAGATGGATGGCCCTAGCAAAGCCTGTTCTGGCCACAGAAAAGGAATCCAGTTTGAAATAGTTTGTTAAAGTATTTACAGAAGACCAGGACAGTGCCTCTAGAGAGTCCACCCCTTTACAGAAAGCCACCAAAGAAGCAAAAACTCTAGTGGAATGAGCCCTAACCCTGGCTGAAAGTGTCTTATTATGATGAGAATAATAACAGAAATAGCATGAGACAACCTCTAGAAATTGTCTGCTTTGACAATGGTAGTCTCTTTTTACCTTCACAGGAAAAAAAACAGATTATCAGCTTTTCCTGGAAGACTGAGTTTTGTCTAGGAGTATAGTAGGAAGAATAGTTTCTTCTTTGCTTTTGGGCTCATAAAATTAGACAAGGACAGATTAACAGACTATGAGGTATCAAAAAAATAGTCCATGTGGAAAATGAGGTAGTGCTGACTCACCATAAGATGCAACTCAAACTCTTTTAGCAGAAATCAGAGCAGTGAGTAAAATAGTCTTCACTGTTAAGAACCTCAAAATCAGCTTGACTAGGTGGGTTCAAATGGAAAAAAAATACTCTCTGCAGATCAAAGTTTAGATCCCAAAGAGAAGCTACCTGTTGCCTAAGTAGATGAAGTGGAAACAGATCTTGTAAAACCCCTTTCAGAAACAGCTTGTCTTAACGCAGGTAAAAAGGGGGGGACTGGGTAAAAGGGGGGGGAATCTATGACAAACAAGCCTAAAGTGGCTGACAAATGTACCTTGAGAAAGGAATAAGAAAGGCCAGAGGACAGTAACTCAAAAAAAATAATGAAGAACCACAGGCAGCCAGGCTTTAAATGGGATCTGGTTCCTGGAATAGCACCAACTACAAAATATTTTCCACTTAAACATACGATTCCTAGCAGCATTTTTTTTTTTTTGGCCTCCATCCATACCCATTGCATGTCTTCAGACAAAAAAGGAGCCCAAAAAAGTATCAACATTTGATTATCCAGCCAGCTGACTGAAGAATTCCCAGGTTGGGATACATTAAAAAAAAAAAAAACTGTTTTGTATGAGTAAATCCAGAGTATAGGGAAGGCTGTGGTAATTGTCCTTGGCCAGTTTCAAAAAAAAGGGAGAAAAAGAAGTTATGTTCTTACCATAACGTTCCATCTGTGCTGTCTATCTTCATTCATTCTTGACTGATGGGTTCGGTTCTGAATCCTAGGAACCGGCTCAGCCGTTACACAAAGCTCGTGCCAGCCAAAAACTCTCGAGATAAGACTCTACCCACACTGCTTCTCTTCCCATTACCTCAGATTGAGTTTGCCTACTAATAAGAAAATATGAAAGCTCTGTCTGAGCAACAACACTATGACAACCCCAGGACTAGTTCTGAACCTCTAGGAGGGTGATATGTCAAGAATGAATGAAGATCGACAACAGAGATGGAACACTGGTAAGAACATAACTTTTTTATCTGATGTTGTCGATCTTCATTCATTCTTGACTGATGGGACAGATCATGGGCGGTCTTAAGGATATTTTTGAGCACCATAGAGCCAAAGGATGCCCTTCTCCTGGAGACTATATCAAATTTGTAAAGAGTGATAAAGGCATGAGGAACAGCCCAAGGTGCAGTTGCACATATGTCTTTCATAGAAGCTCTGGAATGGAAGACTGCTGAAGTGGAAACAGATCTTGTAGAATGAGCTTTAACTTTTGCTGGTAGTTTCAGTTTATTCTGGTTGTACATAAAGGTAATGCAGTCTCTTAACCATTTTGATAAGGTGACCTTTGAAACAAGTTTGCCCAATCTGGTTCCTGAAAAGGATAGAAACAGCTGGTCTGATTTTCTAGAGGATTTTGTTCTGTTCAAGTAAAAACGTAATTGTCTGTGGACGTCCAACATATGCAAGCAGTACTCTCTTTTGTTTGAAAATTTTGGAAAGAAGACTGGTAAGTCTATGGTCTGGTTGATAGTGGACTTTCATACAACTTTTAGAAGGAAGGAGGGATTAGTTCTGAGTGATACTATTTCTTTGTGGAAGATTATATAAGGATGATTCACACACAAAGCTTGTAATTCTGAAATTCAGCTAGCAGACATGACAGCCACTACGAAGAGGGTCTTCCAAGATAAAATCTTGAGGTCACAAGTGTCTGCTGGCTCAAAGGGCTGACTAACCAGGCACTGTAAAACTACGGTCAAATCCTAAGATGCTACTGGATCTTTGAAAGGGGGTTTTAAATGCTGAGCACCTTTAAGAAAAACTTTGCACAGATGATGAGACATCAAGAAATGATCATCAAAACTGTTATGAAAATTCTAAATGGCAGCTAGATGAACTCTAACGGTAGTACTTGAGGCCTCCAATTGAAATACATATCTAAGTTTTCCAGGACCTTATCAACTGGTGTTGAGAAAGGATCAGTGCCGTTTGTACATGTCCAAATAGAGAATCGTTTCCATTTATTTAGGTAAATTTTTTCTGGTGGACGGTTTATGTGAAGCCGGAAGTATCTCCTGCACTGCAGAGGACAAGTTATTCTGCCTGGCAATTACTGGAATTGGAGAAACCAAGCCATCAGCTTGAGATGTTGAAGGCTGGGATGCAACAAGCCCGGAGGGTGAGACAACAGGTCTGGATTTGGATCCAGAGTCCACGGCGGCGAACCAGGTGAGGCCAAAGAAAGGAAAACCAGACTTGACAGGGCTAGTAAGGTGCAATGAGAATCATTTTGCTTCTCAACCATTTGGCTTTCTTCAGAAACTGGGCAATCGGCAGAATTGGGGAAAAGGCATACAGAAGTCCCGAGGGCCAACTTTGAAGAAGTGAATCTCTCAGGGACTCCCCACGAGGGGGAATTAAGGCAAAGTAGCTGCTGCATTTGTGGCTTATGGGAGAGGTAAAAAAAATCACTGCAAGGTTGACCCCATCGGCGAAAGATCTTCGTCGCTACATTGGGATTGAGAGATCACCCATGAGGCAGAAGGATACACCTGCTCTGTTTGCCTGTAATCACGTTGGAGTTCCCCGGGATATGTGTTGCTGTCAGAAAGTGGTTGGAGGCGATTGCTCATTGCCACACGCTTAGGGCTTCCCGACAAGAGGAGGTAGGATCTGGTTTCCCCGTTTGTTGATATATCAGACTACGGACAGTTTGTCTGACTGGACAGCAATTGCCCCTGAAGGAAGAGCAGAGTGAAATGCTTGCAATGCTAAAAGCACTGCACTCAGTTCTAGGACAGTGATGTGCAAATTGGCTTCTTGTGGGGACCAAGTGCCTTGGACAGTCTTTCCCAGAAAATGCCCCCCCTCCTATCTGGAAAGCATCCGTGATCACTACGGCCTTGGGCTGAGAGGGAGAAAAAGGACAACTCCATAAATTTTCTTCTGGCTTCATCCACCAAGATAAACCGTTTTTGCAGCGATTTGTTATCTAGACTGGATGGGGCATGGTGTGTGTCAGAAGTGACCAGTGTGATGCCAAGGGACACTGAAGCAGCCTCATGTAACACCTTGCTAGGGGAACTAATGTTGTTGCTGCTGCCATGGATTCAAGAAGTTGTAGTACCAGACAAGCAGGAACTTTGTCTTGGGAGAGGATAATTTGTAGTTGCGATATTAGCTTTAGCAACCTGTGATGAGGAAGGGAGGCCACACAGGATATTGTATTTAGTCTTGCTCCAATAAATTCTAGATCCTGCGTGGGAGACAGTTGTGACTTTACTTTGTTGACTGAAGAGCCTAAAGTTTCGGCAAGATGTAGAACAAAGTCTATGGCACAAAGCAGTAGATGCCTGGAGGGAGCGGTGAGGAGCCAGTCGTCTAGATATGGAAACACACAAAATACCTGTAGTCTCAAATGAGCTGTTATGACTGCCATGCATTTGGTGAACATCCTGGGAGCTGTGGTGAGGCCGAAGGGCAGTGCTCAAAATTGGTAACAACTGGCTCTTAGCTGGAAGCAGAGATATCTTTAGACGCGCTTGTCCATCTTTATGTGATAATATGCATTCTGAAGATCTATACAGCACATCCAATCATCCTTCTCTAGAAAGGGAAGGATGGACTGAACCGTGACCATCTGGAATTTTGTCTGTTACACAAACTTGTTCAATAGGCTGAGATCCAAGACTGGCCTCCAGTCCCCTGTCTTGTTTTGGCACAATAAAGAATCTTGAGTAGAATCCGGATCCTATCTGGTGTGGTGGAACTGGTTGGATGACTCTTTTTAAAACAGCTGTCGAACTTCTAGTTCTGCTAGATCCCTCTGGGTGGAACATCGGGGATTCGCCTTTGGGGTTTGGGGAAAAGAGTGAAGGGAATGCGATAACCTCTGGTAATAATTGTCCGCACCCAGAAATCTGGCTTTAATGTCAGCCAGGCTGAGTGATGCAGAGAAAATCTTCCCCCGACTGCTTCCAGAGGTAAGAAATCAGGCCTATGCTCAGGAGCGCTGGTAGGGTTATCCAGAAAAAGAATCTCTTGGACCCTGGTTACGTGGACCTCCTCTGCCACAAGAGGGGCTTCTTCCAGAAGAGTTGCCCCCTCTGCCCAGGGAGGGGAATACTCGCCACATGTGTCCTGAAAAGGCCCTTGGGTCTTCTTGAACCACAATTTTCCACTACTCTGATGCCTGGAGTAAGGTCACTGTGGAGTGGAAAAATGCACACCCACAGCAGAAAGGGTCTTCCCATTCTTTTCACGCCTGGGTAACGTGTCTCTTACTTTTGGGCCAAACAATGAGGTAGCATCAGCAGGAGCGTTGACAAAAGAACACTTGAAGGAGTCTGCAAAATCACACAAGTGCATCCAGACGTGGTGTCTAATGGCAACGCCTATACCTGCTGCTCTAGACATTCCTTCAGCTGTGTGCACAATAAGCCACAGACAAATTTGAGATGGACTCCAGGGTGGCAAGTTGAGAGGCAACCTTATCTCGAACCTCGTCAGACACTGCTCCTGCAAGGGTGTCTGAAAGCTCAATTATCAGATCCCTTTGGAGTCTAGTAAAGTGTGCCAAGAAGTTCAAGGACCGAATAGCAAAAGTTGATGAAGCAAAGACCCTAATCTGTCCATCATCCGGGAGTCTTGGTTTGGAGGATGGACAGTTGAACTCTCTTTGGCGAGTTCTTTTTTGGTGGCCGCTGCCACCATCATGGCATCCACTGCTAGACCCTTAGACCAATGGGGCTGAAAGATTTGTCCGGTCTCTGGGGAATAGGCTCTATGGTGTCAGGAGCTTTCCATGCACACTGAACGATCAACTTGATTAGATTGTCAGCGGGCGGTGGTCACCCAAGACGTAGATGGATGGGCATGAAAAGCTTGCAAGAAAACTCCTCGGAGGATGGGTTTGAGGACTTCCAATCACCTCTTGGTTTTAATATTTCCAGGATGTCTCCAAAGGAGACATCTTCGGGGGTGACAGTGGCGATCCTTCCCCTTCATCGTAATCTGTATCCTCAGTGACTGATTCTTCTGGAGAATCCAGGTGCTTCCTCTTCCATGATCTCTTATGGGGTGGCTCCTCAGGTGGAAGTTCTGAGGAGGACTCAGAACAGGGGGGACCCTGAACTAAGGTATCTTGATGCTCTTTTGCCTGCTGTCCAGAAGTAGCAGATTGTGGCAGATGCAAACCAGAGGGAACAAAAATATGGCACTCAAACGGGGATGGAACAACTGGGAGCCTGCTGAGGCTAAAGCTCTCTCCATAATCTGGAAGGCAGATCTGCCCGAAGAGGGATGGGATCCCAGAACAGAGAAAGACAACCTCGGAACCAGGGTCACACCCCCGCTCTGATGAACCGTCTGACAGAATAAGAGCCCAGAGAGGACTTGAAACTACAATGGTACAGAAAGCCACAGACGTCGCTGTAGAAAAAAAATCAGAGCTGATCCAAGGATCTTGGATCCAGCAGCCAAGTCATGGTTCCAAAGGAGCCGAAGACCACAGAGTTGATTCTGGCACCAAGGAGAGATCCACTATCAGCACTGAAGCAGGTGGCACTGGGATTGTCGAAGCAATAGGCTCAAAGACCTGGGGGGAGGTTGAAGGAGAAATGTATGTAGGAGTCCTGCGAGAGTATGCCTCGGCTCCGGGAGGGAGGGAGGTCCGAGAGGGTGCAGGGAAGCCTCTGGCTGCTAAGAGCTGAACCACTGATCTGAATTTATCCAATTCTGATAGACTCCTGGTGGAATGGGTTGACATCCCCAAAGGAGATTCAGGTCTTTCCACAAAGGGACTCCGCTGTTGACTTAAAAAGGGGTCTATTGAAGGGGAATATCTAGTCCGGGGGGGTACTTGTAAAGTACAGTTGTGTACACTTACCATAAATGTAGATGTTGAGTGTATTCACTGTTGCAGTCATTACATTTGGGTAATCTGCTGGCAGGTTGCCCTCAGTCAGCCTGAATATCAAAGTCTTGAGTCCTGTGTCAGTTGCTGTCTCCTCTTCCATGACGTCAGGTCATCAGGGGTATAAAACATGCAGCCGACCCAACGCCATTTTATTCAGTTTTTCTTGCCCCAGATGTCAGGTGCCCCCCAAATGGGGAACAAAAATATGCATATATAAATAAACAACAATATATATATAAATGCACTTTTAGAAACATAAATTTTACCTTCATCTAAAAGCAAATACACCACAAAGGCTTTAGAATATAGTGAAGGAAAGAGCAGATCTAGAAGAAAAAAGGGGGATGGTGGGTGGGTAACCTGGACTGCAACAGTGAATACACTCAAACATCTACATTTATGGTAAGTGTACACAACTGTACTATGTTCTTCGTGTTTCACTGTTGCAGTCATTACATTTGGGTAGAATCCCAAAGCTATGGATGGGAGGATGGAACTAAATAGCATTGGGGGCGGCTATAAGGCCCTGCAGAACTGCAGTGGCAAACCCTGTCCTGGACTTAGAGAAGAGAGGCAAATGATAATGCTTTGTAAAAAGTATGAACAGAGTTCCAAGTAGCAGCTTCTAGAATGTCTTTGGTTAGAACTCCTCTGAGAAAGTCTGCTGAGGTAGAGGCCGCCCTGGTGGAATGTGACCTGATTCCCTTGGGCACTGGTTTACCATGATGCAAGTAGCAGAAACGAATGCAGTGGCTTATCCACTTAGAAATAGTCTGCTTTGATATAGCTTTCCCCTCTGATCCTGCAGCAAATGCCACCAATAGTTGCTCAGACTTCCTTAGAGATTTGGTCCTGTTTAAGTAGAATCTTAGTTGTCTGTGTACGTCCAATGAATGTAGAATCCGCTCCACCTTGTTCTGCGGATTTGGGTAAAATGTTGGCAGGTGAATAGTTTGGTTAAAGAGCCACACTGGATACCACCTTAGGCATAAATGAAGGATTGGTCCTGAGGGACACCCTGTCTGGGTAAAATATAATAAAAGGCTCCACAGCCTGAGGGCCTGTAATTCTGAAACCCTTCTTGCTGAAGTGAATGCCAAAAGGAAAGCTGTTTTCCAAGATAAGAACTTTATATCCGCAGTAGCTGCTGGTTCAAAAGGAGGCAGGGTGAGTTTTTCCAGCACAAAATTGAGGTCCCATGCAGGAGTTGGTGATCTTCTGGGAGGCCTTAAATTTTTGGCCCCTCTAAGATACTGTTCTAGCAGAGGATGAGAAAAGATGGGAGGCTCCGTGCTGTAATGAGCTGAGATGGCAGAGGCATGGATTTTTATTGAAGAAAAAGATAGGCCCTTGTCAAGCATCTCAGTCAAGTATTGTAAAATCTGAGGAATATTTGGTTTTGCTATGTCTGTTCCTTGTGCTTGGTTCCAAGCACAGAATCTCTTCCATTTATCAGCATAAGATTTTCTAGTACTAGGCCTTCTGGCTTCCAAACTGACATACATCACAGATTTACCGAGAAGTGGTGTTTGAATAATTACATGATCAGCCATGCTACCAGGTTCAAAGTCTGGAGCTGAATATGCAGAATCTGATTGCTCTGCTGAGACAGTAGAGGAGGTATTTGAGGAAAGTACCACGGGAGAGAGTTGAGACATATTCCTCAGAATTGGGTACCAGTGCTGGCGAGGCTAGACCAGGACAATTAGGATCATTTTTGGTTTTTCCTGTCTGACCTTTAGCAAGACCTTGGGGAGAAGAGGCAGTGGAGGAAAAGAGTAGGCTGATAGGTTTTTCCAACTGAACGATAGGACATCTACTTTCCATGCTTGTCTGTGATAAGTCCTTGTGCAGAATTTGTCTAGTTGATAATTCTGGCGAGAGAAGACTTGTGGATCCAGTTTCTACTCGTGAGAGTCCATAAGATTTCTGCTTAGGTCGTCTGCCAGAGTATTTTGTTTTCCTGGCAGGAACTGAGCTTGAAGATGTACTTAAGTCAAGGCTGTGTCCCACAATGCCATGGCTAGTCTGCAAAGGGGGTAGGAATGTGTACCCCCCCTGCTTGTTTATGTACCACATAACTGTGGTGCTGCCCATCTTTACCAGTAATTGTCCTGGATGAAGTAAGTCCTTGAAGGCTGTCAGGGCATTCTGAACAGCTAGCATCTCTTTTTGGTTGATATGCAGATGCATTTGTTTTGGGCTCCATATGCCCTGAATGCATCTCCCCGCCAGATGCCCCCCCCAAGCATAGTCTGATGCGTCTGCAGTTAGGGTTTAGGTGGCAGGGGGTAGAGTGAATGGCAGTCCCTTGTTTTGGTGACATGTCTCTGCCCACCAAAGAAACTCCTGTTGTAGGCAGGGAATAAGAGGAATCATTGTTTCCAGACTGTGACAATGTTGACTTCATAAACCTTTTAGGTACCATTGAAGTTTCCTCATATGCAGTCTTGCATATGGAATTAGTAGAATGCAGGATGCCATGAACCCCCAAAGCCTGCAGAAGTTGTCTTGCAGATAACTGGGTTTTTGTTGCCATCTGTTTGAAGTATATAGTCACTTGCCTTTGTTTGTCTGGCGTAAGGTAAGCTATCTGGGCAGTTGTATTCAAGCTTGCAAACAGGAATGTAATTTTTGAGAGGGTACCAGTTGTGATTTCTTTTCGTTTATTGTGTACCCTAGGCATGTTAGAAGCCTTTTTACAAACGCCAGATGTTGAAGAAGAATGTCTGTTTTCTGCTTGAATGAGACAGTCGTCCAAGTAAAGATAGATTTGTATGCTGCTTTGTCTGCAAAATGCAATTACTGGTGCCTGGCACTTTGTAAAGACCCTAGGTGCAGTAGATAAGCCAAAGGGCAGTGCAGAGAATTGGTAATGCATAAAACCTGCCTTGAAGCGGAGGTATCTTCTGCATGATTCCCTTTATTGGGATATGCAGGTATGACTCTTAAGTCTAGAGTCACTAACCAAGCGTTCTTGCCCAGCATGGGCAGTAGCTGTTGTAAAGTCAGCATTTTGAATTTTGGGATGTCCAAGAACGTGTTAAAAATTGATAAATCCAGTATTGGACGCCAGGCATTGTCTTTTCTGGGTACCAGGAACAGTTATGAGTAAAACCCTTGTCCTTTTTCCTGTTCTGGTACTGGCTGAATAGCCCCCATATCCATGAGGGAAGTCACTTGTTTCTGAGCCTCTGTCCATTGATTCTGTGGCAGATATGGCCAACCGTTTGGAATTGGCAAAGTATGGAAATGTAATCTGTACCCCTGGGATACTATGTTTAATACCCACTTGTCCTGGGTAATTAACTGCCAATTTTGAGCATGAAGTGCAAGTACTTGGTGTTGGCAAAGGGAAGTCATTGAGACTGCTTACTGTAGGGTTGTGCTTTGCTTCCTCCATATTTGGAGGTAGAGGCACCCCATTGCTTTGACCTTAAAGAACCCTGTGATTGGTATCTACAGCCTTTTGAGTGCCTGGATTTGCCATATGAGGGTCTGTTGGACATAGGAAAGGACCAATTTTTAGTAGGCTAGTGCCTACTGAATCTGGGTGGCTGCACAAATCTTTTACAGGTTGCATAGATTTAGCTTTGTCTTCCATTTTCTTTAAAACCTCTTCTGGCTTATTACCAAACAAAGTATCATGCTGTAAAGGTGCATCCAACAATTTAGCCTCAACATGATCAGGCAGATTTTGCTCCTTGAGCCAGGCATGCCTTCTAATCACAGATCCAGTAACTGCAGCCCTGCAAGAGGCCTCCAAGAAATCAAAACCACATTGCAAAGTATGCTTTCCAACCTGTTCTGCTGCATGCAATAATTCCTGTAATTCTTTATTTTCCACACAATCAGAAATCAACATCATTTTCTGTTTCAATAAGCCCATAACATGCTGTTGATATTTAAGCATATGAAACTGGCAGTTTAAGGCCCTAATTGCCAAGGTTGCAGACGTATAAACCTTCTTTCTCCATCTATCCAGCGCCCTGGAATCTCTATCAGAGGGGGTAGAATTTTTGGCTGTAGAGGCCTTTACACCTTTGGGACCCTGTGAGATAGTTTCAGGATCAGCAGCAGGATTTTTGAATAAAATTTGTGGGAGTCAGGAACCCTGTAATATCTGTCTGGCTTACTAGGAGCCGGAGGTAGGGAATCAGGAGCCATGCTTGATTCCGAAAGCACATCATCCGCAATGTCTAATACAGGAGGTATAGCCAAAGGCCTATGCTGAGGAAGAAGAAACTCCATATGCCTCTTTTTTGATTCAGAGAAATCCTGACTCTCCCAATGAAAATGTTCCCTTAAATTATGCAAGGTTTCTCCAAAAGAATAATCCTCAGGAGAAAATGCAGATGGAATGGATTCTTCTGCATCTGAATCCTCATAGGGTGGTATAGAAAATTCCTGATCAGAAGAGGAATCAGAGGAAATAGAAACCTGATCTGAAGATTCATAATCAGTGTCTTGCCTAGGCCTCTTAGCAAGGGGGGGGGGGGGGACCCCCTGATCAAGGTAATTAAATCCTCAGCCATTTTGATCATCTGTTTTTTTTTTTTAGGCATAGGGGCCTGAACACGTGGCTCATGCATTGGTTTTTTAGACTTAGAAGTTGTTTTTGTCTTTGTTTTTGAAGCTGGCGTCGGTTTAATATAGAAATGTTGAGGCCTGAAAACACCCTCAGAAGCCAGTGCCTGCTCAGTGGCTCCAGACCCATCCGAGGGAGAGATATCCGCAGGTACAAGAATCTCACGGCATACCGGACTCTGCATGTGTCTAGGTAGAGGCCTGCGACTCAAAAGTAGCGGATATCAGGGGCTGCGAAAGCGCCTCACTGAGTACCGGCGAACTGGCAACTGTCTTAGGAGAAGCTTCGTTGTTGGTTTTGGACCTCGACGGTCTGTCTCTGTCTTTTTCTTTGCGTTTTTTGTGAACTCCAGTAGTCGGATTGCTATCCGACGACATTTCAGGGTAATTAAATCTGGATCCAAAATATTCTGAAGCAAAAATATAGACACGCTTAATAGTGCGTTGGTTAAATCTAGCACAAAACTGACAGCAAGGCACATTATGATCTGGGCCTAGGCAAGGAATACAGTACAAATGAAAATCCTTATGAGGTATTTGCTTCCCACAAGTAATGCAATTATTAACTTTTACTGACATCAGTAAGGAGCAAGAAAAAGTTTCCCCAACGGGGTACTTAGCTTTATTTGTAGATTTCGGTTCTGAAACTCGAATGCGAAAATTTCAGGAGTCGGCCAACTGGCACTTGCAAACTGCTTCTGCTTTGGGCACCGCGTGGCAAGAAAGACTGAATAAAATGGCGATGGCTGCATGTTTTATACCCCTGACGACCTGACATCATGGAAGAGAAGACAGCAACCGACGCAGGACCCAAGACTGATATTCAGGCCGACTCAGGGCAACCTGCCAGCAGATTACCCAAATGTAATGACTGCAACAGTGAAACATGAATATCATCATCAACCTTCGGCACCATGGTCTGCTGAATAGGGGGAGAAAATGGAACTGAATGAGTAGATGTAAAAAGAAGTTAGGTACTCACCATAACGTTCCATGTTGGTAGTCCATCTCACCCTTCATTTTTACATATGGGTTTGGAGCCAATCCTTAGCTCCGACTCGGCCGATTTACAAGCTCAAAGACTTCTGGCTGGCTCGTGGCTAAGCAGGTATCTCATAGTGCACCAGTACAAACCCCAGATCTTGTTTGCTGTTCAATGGAAGAAAAAACCCATAACAGACAAACCAATACTAAAGGGTTTCCAACCAAAGATAACCAAAGATAACCAAATTATTATTACTGTTATCTCCAGATCTTCCAGGATGGGGGCAGGAGGGCAGGTTGGTAAAAATGAAGGGTGAGATAGACTGCCAACATGGAACGTTATGGTGAGTACATAACTTCTTTATGTTGTGTAGTCCAAACTCACCTTTATTTTTACATATGGGACAGTGTCCCTAGTGCCTTATTCTTGAATGGCTCACTGGAAAATAGCCCTAAACACCGTGGAGCCAAAGGATGCTCTACCCCTGGAAGATAAATCCAATTTGTAATGTGTAATAAAAGTGTGAGGGTTAGCCCACTTAGCTGCTGCACAAATATTATCAAGTGGGACCCTGGCTTGAAAGGCTGCAGAGGTAGACAGCGACCTGGCAGAATGAGCCTTGATCCTGCAGGGTAAAGGTCTGCCCTCCAAACTGTAGATAAAGGCTATGAAAGTGGAAATCCAGTTAGATAGTGTCACTTTAGAAACTGGTAAGCCCAATCTAGAGCCAGAAAAGGAAATAAATAGTTGATCTGATTTCCTAAATTGCTTGGACCACAGTAAATAAAAACGTAGTTGTCTATGAACGTCCAGCTGATGAAAACGGTATTCAGCTGCATTACAGTGATTAGGGAAGAAAACTGGGAGTTCTATGGATTGATTTAAGGTAGCAGGGGAACAAACTTTGGGGACAAAGGAGGGATTAGTACGCAGTGACAGCCTGTCCTTGTGAAAGATCAAATAAGGTGGCTTAACAGACAAGGCTTGTAGCTCCGATACCCGTCTAGCTGACGTAATAGCTACCAAAAACAAAGTCTTCCAAGACAAAAATTTCAATGAAGTTGAGTGTGAAGGTTCAAAAGGGGGGAGAAGCAGTTTGGACAACACAAAATTTAATTCCCAAGAAGCCACAGGTTCTTGCAGTGGTGGTCTCAAAAGAGTGATTCCTTTGAAAAAAGTCTTGTATAGCTTATGAGACATTAAACTGGTGCTATCTGGAAACCCTAAGTGAAAATGAGAAATCTCCGCCAGTTGGACTCTGATAGTGGCGGTGGCAGCTCCTTGTTGAAAAAGTCCAGACAGAAATTCCAAAATCACAGGGATAGAAGCAGTGTAGGGATCTACATTCATTTTCTGTGCCCACACAGAAAATCTTTTCCATTTACTGCCATACAGCCTCCTAGCTGAAGGCTTATGGGAGGACATAAGAATATGTGATACTGAGGATGATGCATCATGAAGCCTGACTAGGGATGGAACTGGAGCAGCCACACTGTTAACCTGAGGGTGTGGATTGAGGGATGCAGCGAACCTGACATGTGAGTCAACAGATCTGGAGCTGGGTCTAGGATCCAAGGATCGTCCAGGAGAAGAGGCTTGAGAAAAGGGAACCAGACCTGATGAGGCCAGTAAGGAGCAATGAGGATCAACTTGCTTCCCAGCCGACTGGCTTTCTGAATCACTTTGGAAATGAGAGGAAATGGAGGAAAAGCATACAGAAGTCCCATGGGCCAATCGTGAGCCAGAGCATCTCTGGGTGAAGGAAAAATAGCTGCTGCATTTGGTATTGGCTGAGCTGGCAAAGAGGTCGCAGCAAGGTTGTCCCCATTTGTGGAAAATCTGTTCCGCTGTTTCCCGTTTCAGAGACCACTCGAGGCAGTAGGATCGCCTGGCTGAGCTTGTCAGCTATCATGTTGGTCGTCCCTGGAATGTGCGTTGCAACCAGAAAGCTCTGGGAAGAAATCACCCATTCCCAAACTCACAAGGCCTCTCGACAGAGTGGGCAAGATCTGGTACCGCCCTGTTTGTTGATGTGCCAAACTACTGACGATGTCTGATTGTATTGCAACAGACCCGAGAGGAAGAAGGTCTTGAAGTGCTTGCAATGCCAGGAGCACTGCCCTCATCTACAGAACACTGATATGCAGGTGAGCCTCACGTTCTTGCCATGTGCCTTGGACAGTCCTGCCGAGATAACCCCCCTCCCCCCACCCAATCTGGGAGGCATCAGTGGTCACAGTGGCAACGGGTTGGGCAGGAACAAAGAAAGCACCCGTGATCAACTGGTTGGGAGCTATCCACCAAAGAAGGTCCTTCTAGCATGATTCCGTCAGCAGGATCGGATGACTCAACGGGAGATATTGGAAGGACCATTGAGAAGACAGAAGCCACTGGAAAATTCTCATGTGCAACCTGGCTAATGGTACTAATAGAATGGTGGAAGCCATAGTCCCGAGGAGCTGAAGAACCGACTTCGCTTTGACCATCCGCAAAAGAAGACGTTGAATTTGAAAGATTAAGTTTTGTGCCCTGTAAGCGGGAGACGAACTATCATGTTCACTGTGTCTACCTCTGCGCCTATAAAACTCACAGATTGAGAGGGCAATAATGCAGATTTTTCCCAATTTATGAAGATCCCTAACTGAGCACAAAGTTGAATAGTGGCGTCTCTGTTTTGGAGGAGTAGATGCCTGGTGGGGGCGGTCAGGAGCCAGTTGTCCAAATACGGAAACACCTGGAATCCTTGACGTCTCAGGTGAGCTGTCACTACTGCCATGCATTTGAACACCCTGGGGGCTGTGGTGAGACCAAAAGGCAGAGCATGAAACTGATAATGACTGGCTCCCAGCCAGAAGCGTAGATGGCTCCTGGACGCCTTGTCCATTTTTATATGGTAGTAGGCGTCTTGGAGATGTAGAGAGCACATCCAATAGTCTTTCCCCAACAACGGGATGCAGAGTTACCATCCAAAATTTTCCTTCTTCACAGATTCGTTTAACCTGCTGAGGTCTAATATTGGCCTCCAATCTCTGGTTCGTTTTGGTACCAAAAAGAACCTGGTGTAAGTTCCGTATCCTATCTGGTCTGCTGGGATGGACTGGATGACTGCAACTTGTTGATCTCCACAGTAGCCTGATCCCTGTGATTGGTACATCTGGGATCTTCTTGGGAACAAACAGTGGAAGGGAAAAGGGTATGATATAGCCTCTGGTAACAACTCTTTGTACCCACTTGTCTTGAGTGATATTTAGCCAGGCTTCTGGATACAAAGAAATGCGACCCCTGACTGGCCCCAGAGAAATGCAGTCGGGCCTCACATCAGGAGCACTGATAAGGCCATCCCCGAAAGGAATCACGGCCTTGCTGGTATTGCGGACTGCCCCTGCCTCTAGGGCAACGTCTCCCATTTCCTCCTCCTCCTCTGCCTCTGAAGGAGGATTCACCCTGTGTGTCTGGAAAGAACCTCTGGGACTTTCTGAACCACATTTTACCGCCCCTTTGACCTTTGGGGTATGGTCGAGAGGGAACAGTAAAATGTACTCCCACAGCAGAAAGCGTCTTTCCTTCTTGTTCACACTGAGTGAGTGTGTCCTTCACCTTGGAACCAAACAATGAGGAACCATCAAATGGGGCGTTGGTGAAAGTAGATGAACGGTTCCACAAAATTACACAAGCGCATCCAGGAGTTGCGCCTCAGAGCAACTCCTGAACCCACTGCTCTACTCGCTTCATCAGCCACAGAGGAGATAAGCCGCATGGAGGAGTTAACTATAGAAATTAAGGTAGACAACTGAGCAGAGATCTTGTCAGGGACTCCCTTAGTACACACACCTTGTATAGAATCTCCTAACTCTTTGAGGAGATCCCTCTGTAATCTCATGAAGTGAGTGAGATAGTTAAATGATCGAAGGGTAAATACTGCTGAACTAAAGATACGCTTCCCAAATCTGTCCATCTGTCGAGAATCCTTATTTGGCGGATGAACTGAAGAAGAAATCTCTACCAGCTCCTTCTTTGTGGCCGCCGCCACCACCATGGCATCTACGGGAACTCCCTTAGACAAAAACTCTTTACCAGGAGGGGCAGACAGAAACTTATTGGGTCTCCTGGGGACTGGCTCCATGGCATCAGGAGTATCTCACACCTTTCGACTAACTAGATCCATTAGTTCGTCAAAAGGGGGAGACACCCAAGAAGCAGAAGGTTGAGACCCGAAAGCCTTTAGGTACACTGACTCATCAGAAGGGTTGACAGTGGGCCAGTCGCACCTCTGCTTAAGAATCTCCAAGATGACCACGAAGGAGACATCATCAGAGGACGACTTGGGGGACCCTTCCGACTCCTTGAGGTCAGTGTCCGATGTCAAGGACTTATCCTGGGAGTCAAAATGCTTCCTCTTACATAGCCTCTTCTGGGAAGGCTCCTCGAAAGAGCATTCCGGGGAGACCTCGAAGAGTGAGGGCTACCAGCTGATGGCTCCTGAGGCTGAGGGTCTCTGCTGTCTCCGGAGAGAGTAGGGTCTGAGACCGAAGTGGGTGCTCTCGGGGGAAGAGTGCTGGTACCTCTGGTAGGGGCTGGAGAATGAGACAGCATGCTCCTCATCATCTCAAATGCCGACCTCTCCGGCTCCGAAGAGACAAAGGTTGACGTTGGAGCCAGAGCCGTCGGCTCAGAGATAGATGCAGGGTATGAGCTCACCCTGGCTGACGCACCAAGAGGAAGGCTCGGAACAGAAGATAGATTCCAACCCTCCCTGTCAGCGCCGACAGGAGAGCTTCGGCCCCTGGACACGACGGATGGCACTGAGCGTGTCGGTGCAGAACCCGGCTCCAAAGCAGCGACAAAGGGAGCTTGAACCGATAGTACCTCCGGTGGCACCAAGCACTCCGGCTCCGAAGGGCCAACATGGCTCGGAGGAGGAATAGCAGACAAGGGCAAAGCTGGATCGAGTGGCTCCAAAGCCGACTGGGTCAGAGCCAACAATAATTTTGGTAAGGCAGATGACTTCAGGAGTCTCAACACTACCCTCTCCACATCTTCTTCTGAAAGGCTCCTGGAAGATCTGGAAGACATAGTAGGGGATCTTAATCTAGGGGACACTGGAGACTTCAGTAACACAGGAACCGGTAGGCAATCCACAGACCGGCTCAGAGAAGCAATTTCAATTGCTGATTCAATCGGTTCCAAGATCGGCTCCGAAACACTTGGGACCGACTCTGACACCACAACACTGCACTCCTTTGGCTCCGAAGGCAGTGGAGTCGAGGAAGCAGATTTTGACTGTTTAGAAGGTGGCTCCGAGACACCAGACGGTGCCGGAGAAGACCTTTTTGAAGACTTAAGATTTGCCAGACTTGGAGGAAGCCAAAGAACTGGATAGAACTTACTCAAAAGATGGTTTTAATAGACCCTTGAGTATAAGCTTGTTCTTTCTCCCCTGTAACACCCTAGGAGAGAAAGCATGGCAGATTCCTGCAGGTGGATGGACCCTAAACAGTAGACACAGCTACTGTGGCCATCCGTTAAAGACATCTTTTGGGAGCATTTCATGCATTTCTTAAAACCCGAAGGTTTGTGCTCCTTACTCTCTTTAGACATTTCTCACACACACACACACACACACACACACACACACACACACACACACACACACACACACACACAAAGAAGAATGGGGGAAGGGGATTAGGTCCTTAACTAAAACGGACCTAGCCCTGCAGAAGAAAGTACCACTAGGACTAGGTCCTCTAACTTAAACGGGCCTAGCCCGGTGGAATAGAAACTAGGTCTTCTAATTTAAACAGACCAGAAAAACGCACTCACAAACTGTAAATAACTATGTGGTAACAATTTTTTAAGGTCTTGTATCTAAAACGGGCCTAGCCATACAGAAAGAAGTACCACGAGGACTAGGTCCTCTAACTTAAACAGGCCTAGCCCGGTGGGACAGAATTGGGTCTTCTAATTTAAACAGGCCAGAAAACACACAGAAAACTGTAGACAACTAACGTACTAAGGGAGAACCTCCAACCCTTAGAAAATAACCAGCAGATCCCTGCCAAAAATACAATCTCAGATTAAGGAAACTAAGCTGCCAATAACGGTCTAGAAAGACAACAGAATAACAGCAGCCCCTGTTAACTATCAGCAGAAAACCGCCACAAACTACCTGATGGGGGGGGGTGCAAAGGTGCCTACAAGAACTCTAAACTGGCACACAGGATACCAACTAACAACAAGTTTAAGCTAAGAATGCGCCGGAAAGTGCAAACACTACTGCCTAAGATAATATCACCTTACAACACCGTAATAACTGTAATACAAAATTTAAATAGAAGAATTTTAACACTTAGCCAGAGCCAAGAGAAGCACAACTGAACTAGTCGACGCGGCAAACGAGATCTGGGGTTTGTACTGGTGCACTGTGAGATACCTACTTAGCCACGAGCCAACCAGAAGTCTTCGAGCTTGTAAATCGGCCGAGTCTGAGCAGAGGATCGGCTCCGAACCCATATGTAAAAATGAAGGTGAGACTGGAATACACAACATCAATTGTCTGTGTCAAATAGGTAATCCGTGCCAAAGTTGTGGTCGATGCCGAAGTGTTTAAGATGAACAGTAGACAGCACCTATTTCTATTTTGTTGTTTTCGGTACTGGAGCAGAGGCCAATGACATTTCGGAACTTTCGCCTTCAGTTCCGAACTGTCAGAACGGGGATTTTTGAGATTTGGAGTCATGTACCTTAGGGGAATACAGTACTGAATGACTCCATTTTTTTGTCTCAAACTTTAGAGATTTTGAAGTCTCCCCCTCAAAAAGAGCTTCACTAAAGGGCCATTTCAATAAGCCTTTGAGAATTAGCTTATGTCTCTCTGCAAGAGTTCTGCCACTAAAGCCCTTACAAATATCACAAAGCAGTTGAACTTCCAGATGAGGGACACCCAGACAATAAAAGCAAGAAAGATGCCCATCAGAATTGGGCAGCTTTCTGCCACAGTTCTTACACTGTTTGAACCCGGAGGTTCTTTTTTGGTTCTCTGCAATGTCTTGTCAAAAAAAAAAAAAAATTGGAACACTCACACACACTTGCTCGTAGTGAAAAAAGGGGGAAGAAGTAAGGGAAAGAAAAAAGGTTTAGAAAAGTAAAAGCTTTTTTTTTTTTTATATTACATACTAACTATGGTATACACAGAATACCCACATGGGGAAAGGAAGGAATGAAACAGGAGAAAAAATACCAACAATGGTATTGAAAGGTTAACAATGGTAGCAGATAAGGAGAGGCCTAATACCAACAATGGTATAGTAGACATACCCTGAGGTAAAATCAGGGACAGAAAGCTTCAAATAAAGTCACTCACACAAAAAGAGTTAAACAACAGTAAGTATTAAGATATGAAGGAGTTTTGAAGTATAATAGTACACAAATCAGAAAATTTTTAAGCACTTAGCTGAGAGCATCGGCTGACGCATCCAATTTTCTGTGGCAAATTAGATCTGAAGTAATGGGAAGAGAAGCAGTATTGGTAGAGTCTTAGCTCGAGAGTTTTTGGCTGATGAGAGCTTTGTATAATGGCAGAGTCAGTTCCGAGGATTCGGAACTGAACCCATTAGTCAATAATGAATGAAGATTGACAAAGTACAGTTTTGTACCTACCATAAATGTAGATGTTCGAGGATTCCATTGCTGCAGTCCTGACTATTGGGTATAGTCCGCGTCCAGTCGGCCCGAATACCAGAGTATAAGGCTGACGTCGGTCAGGGCGCATTAGACTGACGTCAGTACGTCAGGGTACTAATGCGCATGACCGACGTCATATCCTCAGTCTTTTCTTGCCCCAGATGTCAGAAGACCCTAAAAAAGACAAGTCCCAAAACAACCTGCACCAAAAACATGCACAATATATACAACCATATATATACAAAAATATAAGCATGTAAACTCACCTACACAACCACCCCTAAATACAGAGGGGAAGGAGGGAGGGTAAATTGGACTGCAGCAATGGAATCCTCGAACATCTACATTTATGGTAGGTACAAAACTGTACTATGTTCTTCGTCTTCCATTGCTGCAGTCCTGACTATTGGGTAGAATCCCAAAGCAGAGGTAAGGGAGGCTGGCAAATTATAAAGCAGTAGGAGCTGACAACATGCCTTGTAAAACAGCTGTGGCAAAACCAGCCCTAGACTTAGAGTAGATAGGAAGGTGATAATGCCTAGAGAAAGTATGCACTGAACTCCAAGTAGCTGCTTCCAGAATATCCTTAGTTGCCACCCCCCTTAGAAATGCTGTTGAAGTGGCAGTAGCCCTAGTGGAATGAGGCCTAATCCCAGCTGGAATCTCCTTGCCATGATGGGAATAACAAAATGCAATGCAAAAGCCAATCCACCTAGAAATAGTTTGTTTTGACACAGGCTTGCCCTGAGAACTCAAAGCAAAAGAAACAAACAACTGCTGAGACTGCCTAAAATCCTTAGTCCTGCTTAAATAATAACGCAATTGCCTGTGTACATCTAAAGTGTGCAAAATCTTTTCCCCTTTATTTTGAGGATCTGCAAAAACGTAGGCAAATGAATAGTTTGGTTTAAAGCCACACTAGAAACCACCTTAGGCATAAAAGAAGGATTAGTACGTAATGATACCCTATCCTTATGGAAAATCAAAAAGGGCTCTACTGCCATAAGGGCCTGCAACTCAGACACCCTTCTTGCAGAAGTAATAGCCAACAGAAAAGCAGTCTTCCATGACAAATATTTCAATTCAGCAGTAGCTGCAGGCTCAAAAGGTTGTAGAGTAAGTTTTTCCAACACAAAATTGAGATCCCAAGCAGGAGTAGGAGCTCTACGTGGGGGTCTGATATTCTTTGCCCCTCTAAGAAACTGCTTGAACAAAGGATGCGAAAACAAAGGTGGGTCACAATCATAGTGAGCTGAAATTGCTGCAGCATGAATCTTTATGGAAGAGAAGGACAAACCTTTGTCCAATAATTCAGTAAGATATTGAAGAGCCACACTCAAATCAGGCTCTGAAATCTCCAAATTCTTTGCTGTACTCCAAAATAAAAATCTCTTCCATTTTTCTGCGTACACTCTCCTTGTACTAGGTCTTCTAGCTTCCATAATCACATTTAAAACTTGTTGAGGAAGTTGAGACCTGCTGTGTTTCAACACAGAATATGCCAGGCTGTTAGATGAAGAGAGTGAAGCTTGACATTGAGCAGATGACCGTCCTGCTGAGATAACAGATGAGGAATCAGAGGTAAAGGCCATGGAGGCTTCTTTACCAGACTCCGTAGTAGTGGGTACCAGTGTTGCCGAGGCCAATCTGGAGCTATCAAAATCATCCTTGGCCTGTCTTGTCTGACCTTTAATAGTACCTTTGGAAGAAGAGGTAGAGGTGGAAAGGCATACACATGAAGGTTTTTCCAACTGAAAGACAGAGCATCCACTTTCCAAGCTGTGTGATGAAACCCTTTGTGCAATACTTTGGCAGCTGGTGGTTTAGTGGAGAAGCGAACAGATCTATGTCTGGAGTTCCCATGACACTGTCAGTTTCTGAAATACATGAAGATCCAGTTTCCACTCGTGGGGATCCATGATTTGTCTGCTTAACACATCTGCTAAGGAGTTCTGTGCTCCTGGCAGAAACCTTGCCTGAAGAGTTAGTTGCAAGCTTAGCAGTCTCCCATAAAATCATTGCTTGCCTGCATAGAGGATAAGAATGTGTTCCCCTTGCTTGTTGATGTACCACATGACAGTTGTGTTGTCTGTTAGAATCAACACCTGCCCTGGAAGAAGTAACTCCTTGAAAGCCATTAATGCAAACTGGACTGCTAACATCTCCTTCATGTTGATATGTAGATGCTGTAGTCTGGCAGGCCACTTGTCTTGTATCCACTTTCCATTTAGATGAGCTCCCAGGCAATGTCCGAGGCATCTGTCGTTAGAATCTGACTTGCCTCTGGCCGGGTCACAGAGAGTCCCTTGTTTAGGTGACATTCCTGAGCCCACCACAAAAATTCCTTTTGAATGCAAGGTATTATTTGAATGACAGTGTCCAAATCCTGGCAGTGCTGTGTCCATACATTTTTGAGATACCATTGTAGCTTCCTCATATGCAGTTTGGCATTGGGAAGCACCAGAATACAAGATGCCATGAACCCTAATGCTTGAAGGACTGTCCTTGCAGTCAGCACGGACTGATGAGATAGTTGATGGAAGTAAAGTGACAGACTCTTTTGTTTGTCCGGGGTTAAAAAGGCCATCTGGACTGCTGTATTCAGTCTTACACCCAGAAAGCACATGTCTTGAGAGGGTACTAGACTGGACTTTATTTCGTTCACAGAATACCCTAGGCATCTTAGCACTGCTATAACATATTCCAGATGCTGTAGAAGATCCTCCTTTTCTTGAGCCAGAATCAGGCAGTCGTCCAAGTAAGGATAGATTTGAATTCCTTGAAGCCTGAAGTAAGCTATCACTGGAGCCAGAACCTTTGTGAATACTCTGGGCAGTAGATAAGCCAAAGGGCAATGCAGAGAACTGATAATGAGAATTCCCAGCTCGAAACCGCAGATACTTTCTGCAACTTAGCCTTATAGGCACATGAAGGTAAGCTTCCTTGAGATCTAAAGTTACCATCCAGTGATCTTTGCCCAGCAGAGGTAAAAGCTGTTGTAACGTCAACATCTTGAACTTGGGAATGTCCAAAAACGTGTTGAGGAGAGATAAATCCAAAATTGGTCTCCACGTGTTCCCCTTCTTTGGTACAAGGAACAGGCGAGAATAAAATCCTAGGCCCCTCTCTGACACAGGGACTGGCTGAATGGCCCCTATGTGAAGTAACTGTAAAACTTGCTTGTGAGCCTGTTTTCTTTGTAGAGGAGGAACGTCTGGCATGCCTTTGAAAGGGGGCATTGTATGGAAATAAAATCTGTAACCGTGGTGAATGATATCCAGCACCCATTTGTCTTGAGTAATTAAATCCCAATTTTCTTTGAAAAGAGACAGTCTTCCCCCCAAAGGAGCTGCCAGACGTGAATCTGCTGGCAGCTGAAGAAACAGGTCATTGGGTCTGTTTACGAAAGGACTGACCCCTGCCCTCACCAGAAGTCTGAGCAGGTGAACTCCTGTTCTAGGCCTAAAAGAACTTTGAGCCCTGCCCCTACCACGTCTAGACCTACCCCTAGACTGAGAATCATAAGCAGGATATGTCCACCCCTTAGCAGGCCAATTTCTACTAAACTTGGTGGCTGCACCTGCAAAAATCTTTAACAGTTTGCATAGACTTAGCTTTGTCCTCCATTTTCTTTAAAACAGCTTCCACAGGCGAACCAAACAACACATCAGACTGTAAAGGAGCATCCAAAATCCTTGTCTTAACATGCTCAGCTAAATTCTGATCCTTCAACCAGGCATGCCTGCGAAGAACAGAGCTGGTAGCAGCCACCCTCGAGGAGGCCTGTACAGCATCAAAACCACATTGCAAAGAATGCTTACCCACTTGTTCGGACACATGAACCAAATCCAGCAACTCTTTACACTCAATACCTTCCGCCAAAGCATCCACCTTAGATTTCAATTGTGAAAGAAGGTAATTCTGATATTTTAACATGTGAAACTGACAATTCAAAGCTCTCATGGCTAGAGTGGAAGAAGTATACACTTTCTTTCCCCACCTATCCAAAGCCCTAGCCTCTTTATCAGTGGGGACAGGATTTTTAACCACAGAAGCTTTTACACCCTTAGGCCCCTGGGAAATAGTTTCTGGGTCCGCCCTAGGACTCTTAAACAAATATTTATGAGCTTGGGCACCCTATAATACCTATCAGGCTTAACAGGAGCAGGAGGCAAAGAGTCAGGGTTCAGGAAGCCTCTGCAAAACATCTTCCACCACATTCAACACAGGAGGAATAGCTAAAGGCCTATGCTGGGGTAAAACAAGAACTCCCTAAGCCTTTTCCTGGAGTCAGAGTAATCCTGGCCTTCCCATTTAAAGTGCTCCCTCATGGAATGCAAAGTCTCTGAAAATGAGAAATCCTCAGGTGGAGACGCTGTAGGAGTGGAATCATCCACATCAGAATCAGAATAGGTAGGATACTCCTGCAAATCTTCCACAGAAGATTCTGAAGCCTCAGAACACTGTTCAAAACTCTCAAACTCAGATTCCACCCTAGGCCTCTTATCAGGGGGCATAGAACCCTAATCATAGTAATCAAATCTTCTGCCATCTTAAGCATATGTTTCTTAGGTACAGAACCAGAAATGGTAGGAGAAGCCCCCACTGAAGCTGAAGTAGGCCTACCTCTCATAGAAGTTTTGGTAACAGAAGGAGAGGCCCTAACTACCTTGGGAAGAGAGGGAAGAACAGTCACCTGAGAAGGCCCCTCAGCCTGGCCTACCTCCTGAGAAGGCACATCCTGTAAGAGTATAGTTTCTGCCTGGGACTCCATGGAAACTCCTGGCAAAACCTCCGGCTCCACTGAGCCTTCCAAAGAACCGGCGTCCGGGACTGCCGGTTCCTCACCCCTAGGCTTCACTGTTTTATCCTTGCGCTTCTTGGATGAAGCGGGCGTCGGAGCATCCGACGGCATATTATAATTGCAACGCTTTCCAAACACTAACCTAGCACAATCTAGCCTCCTCTTAATAGTGCGCTTGTTAAATCTAGCACAAGAGCGGCAACCAACAACGTCGTGCTCAGGCCCTAAACAAGGTATACACAATGTATGATAATCCCTATGCGGTATCTGTTTGCCACAAGAAATACAGTTATTCACTTTTTCTGACATCCGGTTAAATACTGAGGCAAGAAAAAACCAAAATGTTCCCCCACGGGGTTACTTAGCCAACTCTGTTTCGGTCTGAAACTCCGGTTTCGGAAAATCACAGAACGCCAACCTGCACTCGCAAAATTGCTTCTGCATCGGACCATGCGGCAAAAAAGACTGAGGATATGACGTCGGTCATGCGCATTAGTACCCTGACGTACTGACGTCAGTCTAATGCGCCCTGACCGACGTCAGCCTTATACTCTGGTATTCGGGCCGACTGGACGCGGACTATACCCAATAGTCAGGACTGCAGCAATGGAAGACGAAGAACATCATCAGATCCACTGTTGCCTAGGCCCAAAAGGAGTCATCACTACAATTTTTGGGGAGTCCATCTGGATTCTTTAGAAGAACCCTGGATATTAGTGGGCTGGGCTGAAAAGCACAGAGGAACATTCACGTCCTTGGGAATGAGACGATTTCTTCCAGGCCCATTTGCCTGGAGCAGGATTTATTTTAGTTGTATTTCTGAAGAAAGCCAAAGATCTACTTGAGAAGTTCCCCGCAGATGGATCAGTTACTAGAAGACCCCAGGGTAAAGTTTCCATTGGCAGCGTTCTGTCCAGGCCCTGCTTAGCTTATCTGCTACAATGTTTTACTCTGACAAAATGTATGATGCCAAAATGAGCAGAGCTGCTGCCTGCCAGGCTATTTTAGCAAGTCTGTAAAGGAAGTAAGATTGGTTACCCCTATTTGCTTACACAGCACTTCCCTAGAGGTCCTGGAGACCAGAGATGGCTTAGGATTTGAAAGCATTTATTACTGCCATTGCTTCTTTGACACATATGTGCTTTTGTCTTTTGTGCTTGTTCCACAATCCTTGTCCTTTCGCCCCCCTTGGAAACCATTCCCCACCAGGTATGAATCATCTGTAGTAACAGACTGAAGAGGATGTGGCAGGGAGAGTGGGAGATCTAAATTCTGAGGCAACTGGTATACCCAGCAAAGACCCTCTCTCTTTAAAAAAAAAAAAAAGAAAATTATTACACACACACACACGTATATATATATATATATATATATATATATATATATATAGATATATATATATATATATAGATATATATATAGATATATATATACACACACACACACACATTTTTTATTTTTATTTATTTTTATTTTACATTTGTTGACCGGGCTAGTCCAGCTGGATACATGTCCATTTTCAGTGGAGGCCCGGGGAGAAAAGCTCCACAAATTACAACAACATAAAAGGTCAAGACAAAGACAATAACAGTATAATTTGGTACATAAGTTTTAACAATTACAGTACAAGCCTAAGATTATATATTTTATATTTCAGTAGGAAAAAGGAAAATTTTATCTAAGAATAGATGAATAAGACTAATACATTTGTATTAGAAATGGTGCAGTACAAATCTTTATAACATATTACAAAATTAGATACACCTAGTAATTTATGATGAGATACTAAGGTCTCACAAAAACCTAAGAAAGAAAAACACTAGAGATCAATAGATAGAGTATAGAAGAACAGCAAACAAGGATGGGTTTCTAGTGTTATTTAACACATAGGTTGTGATACTATATGAAGGTGTTTGATCATTCCACAGTATATACTTATTTACATGAGAAAAATCCTAAGGAAGGTTAAGCTCACTAAAAATTAGTGAGACAACACAAGATCATGATAGGCTAGGAATTGTGGGAGTCTAGTTAATAGTTAGGTACTTAGTCTGGGTTAACACAGGGGCATAGCCAGTGTGATTTGAGGTAGGGTTTAAGCTTGCTTTTAAATAAACTGACAGAGGATATTGAGGTTAGCTGGCTTGGGAGGATGTTCCAGGCTTTACCTGCTGTATTGGAGAACAAGGTGTCACCAGCTAAGTTGTTGGATTTTGATATTTGTACAAGTAGGTTGTTAGCTGAGCGTAAGGTCTTGAGGTTATTATAGGGGATGACTAGGGATGTAAGTATGGGTGTATTTTGAGGTAAATACAGGATCTTATGGGCTACTATTAATTGACTGAAAAGTATTAAATTTGGCAGCTCTAACCATCCTAACTGATTCAGATTGATACAGTGATGAGTTCTATAGGAGGACCCAGCTGCAAATCTGGCAATATTGTTGTAGGAGGATGTAAGTTTACTCAGATTACTTCTACATATTTTGGTATAGATAGGGAGGCATAGAGCAAGGTAGAGATGAGGTGGGTACGAGCAAAAGTAACCCTGGCTGGAGGTGTAAGAAAAGGTTTTTTTCTATAGAGGGAACCTAATTTCTTGTTTACTATTTTTATGGTGTTATTAATGTAAGGTTCAAAGGACAAGTTGTTATCTATTAGTACCCCGAGTAGTTTGGTGGTTGGTTCCGATGATATTATAGTTCCATCATTTGAAGTAATAGTAAAGTTAAGTGGGAGGTTCTATGGTGGGGGTAAATAGTAGCATTTTTGTTTTTGGGGTTAAGGATAAGACGTCTTTGTAGGAGCCAGTTTTCAACTGTACTAAAGGTCATTTGGGTTAGTGACTGAAGTTCTGATTGAGAAGCAGCAGCGCATATGAGTGTGGAGTCGTCAGCGTATTGGATACAGTCAGCTTGAGGAATTACAGAATGAAGGTCATTTGTAAAGATGGAGAAGAGTAATGGGCCTAATATAGATCCTTGTGGGACCCCTAGAGTGACTGGGACGTGGGAAGATAAAGTATTTTCCCATAGTACAGCCTGTTGCCTGTTATGTAGGTATGAATGGAACCACTGTATAGTATGGTTGTCCAATGACAGGTTTTTGAGTGTGTCTATAAGGAGGTGGTGATTCACCATGTCAAATGCTTTGGACAGATCAACAGCTAAGGATAGAGTATCAATATTACGATTGCTGTTAATATGGTTAGTGAAGGATAAGAGAGCAGAGGTGGTGCTATGAAATGGTCTAAAGCCATGTTGACAGGGTGCTAATAAATTGTGATCGAGTAGGTAGGTTAACAGTTGTATGTGTATACATTTCTCCATTATTTTTGCCAAAGGAGATAGAATAGCTATGGGCCTATAATTGGACAACTCTTTGGAGTTACCTCCCTTATGCAGGGAATTATGTGAGAGACTTTCCAGATTAGGGAATAGATCCTTCAGAAATAGTTCTGTTAATGAGGATGGATATGGGGTAGGCTATGACTTTAGCAGCTTTTGCAGGTATTCTGCAGGTAATTTATCAGCAGAGAGAGTAGTGGGTTTAAGTTTCTGTATGAGGTTACAGATAAGTGAAGTGGGCACTGGCTGAAAATGAAATTGATGAGAATTATTGGTAAAGGTTGTGGCAGAGCCTGGGATGCTAGGGGATAGCTGGTTGGCTAGGGATTGTATGGTTTCAGTGAAAAAAGTATTAAATGAGTCAGCTATTTGGATGGGATTGTTGTGATCAGAGCCAGAGGGAGAGGGAGTACTTGAGCATCCAGGGTGTAGGAGGTTATTGATACCGCCAGAATTTTTGGGATTATTTTGGTTGGTTTGTTGTAGTTGGTAGTAGTAGTTTCTTTTATCAGCTAATATGGCTTTTTTGTTTCATTTCTTAGCTGTCTGAATTGCAGGTGGTCTGAGGAGCTTTTGTTGAGCGCCATTTGGCCCATTGTTTATTTCTTTGGAGGATTTTTGTTTGGTCGTTTGGTGAGCCATGGTGCGGTTTGGTTCTAATTCTAACTGCGTAATGGGGCATGGCTGTCTAAAATGGTTAGAAATTTAGAGTTAAAGTATTTCACGGCATTATCAATTGGGAGGTATTTCAGGGTGACCAGTCACAGGTGACTAGTTCGGCTTGGGAGTGAGCAGGGTTAAAATTTTTGGTAGTGCGTATAGTTCTACAGACGGCAGAGTTTAGGCTGACAGTTTTGTTCTGATTAAATAGGTAAGCGAGTGATCACTTATGTCCTCAGGAGGGTGCCTGTTTTATAGTTTAGTTGGGGGTATTAGTGAGTATCCAGTCAAGGGTACTAGTTTTGTTGTTAGTTTTATTGGTGCGGGTTGGGGATGTTATAGTTTGGGTAAAACCATATAAGTTGATACGAGTAGAAGGCTGCTCAGATATACAGGAGTTCCAGTTAATGTTAAAATCTCCAAGTATAATGGTTTCTTGGGGGTAATTACTTGACAGCCAGCTGAGGATAGCCTCTAATGTGTTGATGTTATTGCCTGGGGGAAGATAGACACATGATAGATATATGGCTTTGCTTTTGTTGAGCTGAACCTTAGTTAGAAGAATTTCTGCATTGTTGCAAAGTGGAGGTTTGGAGTCTAACAAGGTAACTTGTAATCCATTCTTATAAAGTATGGCTACGCCTCCCTCCTTTTTTAGTGTTACGGTCACATCTTATGATATTACAGCCAGGGGGTAGAACTGCACTGTCTTGTATTGATGGATTAAGCCATGTTTCAGACAGACAGAGGATGTCAAAGGAATAAACATCAATAAGGGCATGCAGGTGAGCTATTTTGTTATTGATGCTACGAATATTAAGATGAGCTATCAGGAGAGAGTTGGGGGGCTTGGTAAGTGTCTGTGTGATTGAATTTGTTGGTGTATCAGGCTGTGTAGCTGTGATAGTGGTAGGACCTGGGTTAGGGTGTATATCACCATCTAACAGGAGTGGACCTGAACTTTTAGGATGAGTTGTAGAAGTTTAAAAATTAGGTTCTTATTTTTCTAGCTAGTGGGTTACATTGAGAGATGTGATGGAGTCTATGAAATATGGCTGCTGAGTACTTAGCTGAGCTGGGGAGGTTGCTAACACTATGAGTGGAGCTGGGGTAAGGACAGAGGTGTGTGTGATGTGGGTATGCAGTCCTAGGAATCTATGGTGTTCAGAGAGTAAGTAGATAGGGAATGATAAGTATAATTAGGAGTAGTAATAAAGGTAAGGGTTTACAGGATCCTTGAGCCATTTGTTTAGGTTAAGGTGGTTAAATGTAGGGATATTTGTGGATAGAGTGGTAGGGTAATGGATAAAGGTAAATGAGTGATGGTTCTTTAAGGGGAGGAGATACGGGTAAAGTGAGAATATAATAGAGGTAATAGCACTTTAAGGGAGGAGTTAGAGGTTGCCCCTAATGCACAGCCGTGTGGCACTTACAGTATAAGTATCGGACCACTGGGGCGGGTGGAATTTGGGGGCAGGGTAGGGAGGCGGAGTGAGCCAGAGCTTAACGGAGCGATGAGCCACAGAGGAGTTCACCCTAGGAAAACAATCAGAGGAGCAGTAAGCAAAGGTAAGTAAAGCAGAAGAGGGTAAGGTGACACAATGCCTTGATAATAGAATATGCAGAGAGGGTTGGCAGTGAAGAATATTAGAAGAAAGAAAGAACAGAGTGGGAGTATTAGCTCTTCCAGAATATTAGAATCCAAGAGCCTATAAGTTACTTAAAATTGGAGTCAGAATGGTGGTCTAAAGGAAACTATTGCCCTCTAGTGGACAAAAGCTGTATAGCAGAGGCAATATATACTGAGAAAAGAGTGCAGGGCAGTAAGTATGCTATAGAGGATTGAAGAGGAAGAAAGTACAGTTTTGTACCTACCATAAATGTAGATGTTCGAGTGCTAATACAGCTGCAGTAATCACAGATGGGTTTTCAGCCGTCAGGCGGTCCCTCGGTCGGCCGAATTCCAAAGTCTTGGTCCGGCGTCGGTTGTTGTCGCTTACTCTTCTGATGTCAGGAAGGCCAGAGTATATAAGACACAGCCGACGCCATGTTCTTCAGTCTTTCTTGCCCCAGATGTCAGGTGCCCCCAAAAGGAAGGCAATACATAAATAAAGCTAATCCACAAATGCAAGCAAATAAAACATAGCAGGATAACCCAGTCAGGAGGTATGAAGAGGTTTTAGGCCCCATGGCCTTACCAAGAGGGAAGGAGGGAGGAAACCTGTACTGCAGCTGTATTAGCACTCGAACATCTACATTTATGGTAGGTACAAAACTGTACTATGTTCATCGTGCATACAGCTGCAGTAATCACAGATGGGTAGAGTCCCAAAGCTATGCATAGGGTGGTAGGTACTATGAGGAACTGGGTTGAGCCAGAATGCCCTGCAAAACAGCAGTGGCAAAGCCTGCTCTTGATCTGGAATATAAGGGCAGATGGTAGTGTTTTGTAAAGGTATGTACAGAACTCCAAGTGGCTGCCTCCAAGATATCCTTAGTAGGCACACCTCTGAGGAAGGCTGTAGAGGTGGCTGTGGCACTGGTGGAGTGAGATCTGATACCAGTAGGGACAGGTTTCCTATGATAGGAGTAACAAAAACGTATGCAGTGGCCAATCCACTTGGAAATGGTCTGTTTGGTAACTGGTTTCCCTGGAGCCCCTACGGCATAGGACACAAAAAGTTGGTCTGATTTACTGAAGGACTTTGTTCTGTCCAAATAGTAACGTAGCTGCCTATGGATGTCTAAAGAGTGAAGCAGCCTTTCCCCTTTGTTTTGAGGGTTAGGATAAAAGGTAGGAAGGTGTATAGCTTGGTTTAAGGCTACCCTAGATACCACTTTAGGCATAAAAGATGGGTTGATGCAAGGAAACCCTGTCCTGATGGAAGATGAGGAAGGACTGCACCGCCATGAGGGCCTGTAGTTCAGAAACCCTACGAGCTGAAGTGATGGCCAGAAGGAAAGCTGTTTTCCAGGACAAATATTGTAGATCTGTTGAAGCAGCAGGTTCAAAGGGAGGCAATGTTAATTTTTCTAGTATGTAATTAAGGTCCCAGTCTGGTATTGGTTGTTTCCTTGGAGTTCTTATATTCTTAGCCCCTATGAGGAACTGCTGTAAGAGTGGGTGTGAGAATAAAGGAGGATCCGTGTTGAATTCTGCAGAAATAGCTGAGGCGTGTATTTTGATTGAAGAAAATGAAAGTCCACTGCTCAGTAGTTCAGCTAGGTACTGTAAAACCTGAGGCACGTTCAATTTTCTAGGGTCCTGTCCTCTTTTCTCATTCCAACAGCAAAACCGCTTCCATTTAGCGGAGTAGGCTTTTCTAGTAGATGGTCTTCTGGCCTCCAAAATGACATCCTGCACCTCCTTGGAGAGTAGAGTTTGATGTGGTGTTAAGGAATTTTCCATGCAGCGAGGTTGAGTGTTTTCAGCTGGCTGTGAAGGGTTTTGTAGTTGTTCTGCGTCAGCAGAAGAGGTATTAGAGGCAGGGACCAGGGAGGAGAATGTGTTAGGCTCCTCAGGAGTGGATACCAGTGTTGCCTTGGCCATTCTGGAGCAATCAGTATCATCCTCGGATTGTCTGTTCTTGCTTTCAAAAGCACCTTGGGCAGAAGAGGCAGAGGTGGGAATGCATAAACTGTCCATGTTGTCCAACTGAATGAAAGGGCGTCCACTTTCCAGGCCTTTGGATAGAAGGTCCTTGAACAAAACCTTTTCAATTGATGGTTTCTGTGGGAGGCAAAAAGATCTATATCTGGCCTCCCCCACGCTTGGACTATCTCCGTAAACACCTGTGGATGTAGCTTCCATTCGTGTGGATCTGTCATATTTCTGCTCAGAGTGTCTGCCAGTGTATTTTCCATCCCTGGCAAGTACTGTGCTTGAAGTTCGATTTGTCTTTCCAGAGCCAAGTTCCAAAGAGTCATGGCTAGTCTGCACAAGGGGTATGAGTGAGTTCCTCCTTGTTTGTTTATGTACCACATTACTGTGGTGTTGTCTGTTCTTATGAGCAATTGTCCTGGATGCAGGAAGTCCTTGAAAGCTGTAATTGCATTTATTACTGCCAGCATTTCTTTTTGATTGATGTGAAGGTGCTTTTCCTTTTGGGACCATCTGCCCTGAATGCACCTGTCCTTCATGTGCGCCCCAGGCGTAATCTGAGGCGTCTGTGGTTATGACTTGTTTTGCTTGAGGCTTGCAGAATGGGAGGCCTGTGTTTACTTGACATGCTTGGGCCCACCATAGGAATTCCTTTTGTAGACAGGGAATTATTGGAATAATTGCTTCAAGCTGTGACTGTGTTGAGACCATAGATTTTTAGGTACCATTGAAGTTTCCTCATATGCAGCTTTGCACACGGGATTAGAAGAATGCAAGATGCCATGAATCCCAGAGCCTGCAGGATTTTCCTTGCAGTAAGCCTGGTACTTTTTGCTAGTATTTTGAAGTACTGAGATAATTGCCCTTGTTTTTCTGGCGTAAGGTATGCCATCTGGGTGTTTGTGTCCAAGCTGGCACCCAGGAAGGTTATTTTCTGAGAAGGTGTTAGCTTTGATTTCTCCTTGTTGATGGTGTATCCCAGAGAAAGCAGTAACCGTGTCACATATGCCAGATGTTCCAGTAGTATAGGTTTGCTGTCCGCTTGGATCAGGCAGTCGTCCAGATAAGGGTAAATTTGTATCCCTTGAAGTCTGCAATAGGCAATCACTGATGCCAGGCACTATGTGAATACTCTGGGCGCAGTAGATAAGCCAAAGGGCAATGCAGAGAATTGATAGTGGATTGAACCTGCAAGAAATCTGAGGTATCTTCTGCAGCTTTGTCTGATTGGGACATGCAGGTATGCCTCCTTGAGGTCCAATGTTACCAGCCAAAACTCCTTGCCCAGCATGGGAAGAAGTTGCTGTAATGTGAGCATCTTGAATTTTGGTGCAGTAGAAATGTGTTTAGGATGGATAAGTCCAGAATGGGTCTCCAGTCGGTTCCTTTTCTTGGTACCAGGAAAAGTCTTGGATCAAAACCTTGACCTTGTTGGTGCGTAGGTACCTTTTGTATAGCCCTCATGTTTAGGAGCTTTGAAATTTGCAGTTGTGCCTCTACCCTTTGATTTTGTGGTAGGTTTGGCATGCCTCTCATTTTGGAAGTGTGTGAAATTGAAATTTGTAGCCTCTGTTTATAATGTCCAGTCTCCATTTGTCTGTTGTGACAATATGCCAATTGCTTGCAAATAATGCTAGTTTCCCTCCCAAAGGTGCTGCCAGCTGAGACTTGCTTGGCATGGAAATGAGGGAGTCATTGAGTTTGCTTCCTGTATTGTTGTGCACTGTCTTCACCACCTCTTGGTGCTGGAGATTGCCATTGTCTGCCTCTATATGACCCTTGTGATTGCCCTCTGCCCCTTCCGCGTCTGTATCTGCCTCTTTGGGGCTTGTCAGTGGCTGGAAAGGACCAGTTTTTTGATGGCCAATTCCTGCTAAATCGTGGTGGCTGGACCTGTAAGAAAGCTTTGACAGTTTGCATAGATTTGGCTTTCTCTTCCATTTTTCGTAATATATTCTCAGCAATAGTACCAAAAAGAACATCCTTTTGTAAAGGTGCATCAAGAAGTTTTGCTTTCACATGATCAGGCAGATTTTGTTCCCTAAGCCAGGCATGTCTGCGAATGACTGATCCTCTAGCAGCCGCTCTACTGGAGGCCTCTAGGGCATCATAACCACATTGTAAAGTGTGTTTACCCACTTGTTCTGCACTATGCATCATATCCTGTAACTCTTTTAAATCTGGTTGTTCAGGTTGAGACATTTTGTTTTTTAATTGTGATAACAGGAACTGTTGATATTTAATCATATGAAACTGGCAGTTTAAGGCCCTCATGGCTAGGGTGGCCGAGGTATAAACCTTCTTACCCCACCTTTCTAGAGATCTAGATTCCCTTTCTGCAGGAAGTGGATTCTTGGCAGTGGAGGCCTTAATTCCCTTAGGGCCTTGTGAAATGGTTTCAGGGTCAGCATTATGGCCTTTGTAGAGAAATTGGTGAGAACTGGGTACTCTGTAATATCTATCAGGCTTAACTGGTGCAGGAGGCAGTGAATCAGGATTAAAACAAGCCTCCGAATAGACATCATCCAGTACCTCCAAAACAGGGGGAATAGCCAGAGGTCTGTGCTGAGGTATCCAAAGAAATTCCCTAAGTCTTTTCTTGGAATCTGTAAAGTCTTGGCCTTCCCAATGGAAGTGTTCCCTCAAGGTGTGCAAGGTTTCCCCAAAAGAAAAATCCTCAGGGGATACAGAAGGAATAGACTGCTCTGCATCCAAATCCTCAAAAGGGGAATAAGAGTGTTCCTCAGCATCAGAATGCTCTGATAAAATGGATCCTTGATCAGAAGAGGGGGATTCTTCCTCCACTCTGGGTCTCTTGTCAGGAGGGGGCTGAGAACCTCTGATAAGAGTTATTAGATCCTCAGCCATTTTAAGCATCTGTTTCTTAGGCATGGGTCCAGGAGATGGGCCTTGAGCAGCAGGCCTAGTGTGATGCCTGGCTGCTTTGGATTTAGTAAAGGCCTTAATAGAAAAGAGGATGAAGGCCTAAATACACCATGGGTGGATGTAGATCTGTCCACATTAGTACGCTCGACATAAGCTGGGGCTTGGTTGTAGTCTGGGAAAGGGCCGATGACCCAGCGGTCTCGGTACAGAAGACACCGCCAAAGGAGTGTCGCCGGTAGTCAGGGACTGCAAAGGCATCTCACTGAGAACCGGACCACGTGGAGCCTGTTTCGGCGTGTCGGTGGAGACCCTGGCCTCGCATGTCGGTCCTTTTCCTTGCGTTTTGGATAAAGCGGTAGTCGGAGTGCCCGGCGACATTTTATAGTCAAAAGCTTTACCAAAAAGTGTTGGGCGAACTCCGCCCGACGCTTGATAGTGCGTTTATTGAAGGTAGCGCCAGCGACAGCCCGAGACGTCGTGGTCTGGGCCCAAACAAGGTATGCAAAGGGAATGGAAATCCTTATGTGGTATTTGCTTCCCACAAGAAATACAATTATTAACTTTTTCTGACATCGGTCTGAGGCAAGAAAAGATTCCCCAACGGGGTACTTAGCTTTAATGAAGACTTCGGTTCCAAATATTTTCGTAATTCAGGAGCTGGCCGACCGGCACTTGCGAACTGCTTCTGCTTCGGGCACCGTGCAGCAAAAAAGACTGAAGAACATGGCGTCGGCTGTGTCTTATATACTCTGGCCTTCCTGACGTCAGAAGAGTAAGCGACAACAACCGACGCCGGACCAAGACTTTGGAATTCGGCCGACCGAGGGACCGCCTGACGGCTGAAAACCCATCTGTGATTACTGCAGCTGTATGCACGATGAACATCAGTAAAAATACTTGTAGTCTAAGAAGGGGGAAGGGGTGACAGGTATGGGAGCAGATAGTAAAGGCTGACGGCTGTCCTGGCTGGTGAAAGTAAACTTACAACCTAGGATATCTCACACTAATTGTCTTAAGACTTTGGTTTAAAGTACGTACTTTACTTATAATTAAATTCCCTTGGGGACTGTAGCAGAGGGGAGGAAAGGTTCAGTTCCTTAGTTAGGGGAAACCGCAGTGTGTTGAGGAGAATAGTTGTTTTCAGCACGCAGGGCAAGTTCTCCTTAATACTGGGAAACCAGGTTGAGCAGCTGGGAATATAAAGGGAAAAGAGAGACAATAGTAAGACACACAGAGAGATAAAAAATAGACAGTTACACAGGCTTATTAAGTAGTAACTTGAGCATAGAACAGAGATTAACTTGCATAGTAAAACAGTCTTGACTGCACATATTACAATGTCTCTATCAGTGATAATATTCAAGCATGACACTTATAAAAGCAATATAGTTCAGGAGCAATAAAGGTTAAACTCTTCTATGACTCAGTCAAAGATTACATTCAGCAAGACACTTGTTAAAACAGCATATCTCGGAAACAATAAGGTTCAACTAGTCTTATAACTCTCTATCATGTTTGCATTTGTTATTTGTATAGATAGATAGATATTTTTGTTTTAGAAAGGTAGGCTTCTAATTAGTCCTCCTTATTTGTACACATCATTGTTAATTAGGCTAGTCAGTATAAGGTGCTTGGGCAGAGGATGCTGTGATTTCTGTCGTATAGTAATAGTATGCAACAGGAAATACTGCTCTATATAACTATACAGTGGTAAACAATAGCTCTGCACATCCATTTGATGGTGAAAAGCAGAAACATAAACTCTATACAGCAACCTTAGCTGTCTTTATAGGTCTGAAACAACACTAGAATGCTTGTAGACATTAGCGTTGTTAGCGTACAAAGAACACCATGATTCCAGTCTAATATATAAATATATTATGCAACAAGAGCAGTTTATAGTTTTAGTATTCGACAAGAAGTTAGTTCTTATAAATCATACATTGTCCAAACACAGAGTCTATAGCTCTATGTAGTGACTATAGTAGTCGTAAAAGGTCCAAAGCAACACTTAAACGCTATTAGTTGATGGCGTAGTTAGCATGCCACAAAAGCATACAGTCTATCCGGTGCTACAAAGTTCCTGAAAACTACTCTACCAGATCAACTAAAAAGGCTACATAAAAGGCTACACAGTAAACACGCTATCATTTAGGTTGCATGTTAAAATAATCCATTTAGCATATAAGCAGAGCTGTAGAATATTCTAACCGTGACTTTGTTCACACCTGAACTCCATGTGCAGAAGCATGCCAAAACAGCTGGGGACAGTACACGCTACGCAGGTTCTCAACACAGTTATTTACAAACCTGTCCTGCACGCAATTAGTACTTTACTAGGATATCATCAGCATGGTTTAACAATTCTGAACAGGACAAAAAGAAAGCTTACCTAAAAACCCTATTTACTCCACCGCCAGGACCGAACAGCACCCTAAGGCTAATTAGGAGAATAAAGATGGCGTCCTGAGGGAGAAGGTATATTTATAAGGTACATGTAATTTATGTAAATATATATATATATATATATATATATATATAGGGATCTGAGAAGACAAATGGAATTGATGTGAAGTACAGACTGATGTGAGGTACCTCTGAATTTTTCAATTAAAGTTTGGCTAAGGGAATTATAAGAATCAGAGAAGCCGTGTATATAGGAATCTTGAGAAATTCCTTGGCAGATACCAGATTTTGATAGGAAAAACTCATGAACATTTTTTTGGTTCATCTCTACCTTCTCTGGAGGGAAAAGCTCTTCCCAGGGCAAAATCTGGCAGACATCCCAGGAAGGAATGAGAAAAGATCTACGAGCGCTCACTTGAAAATGCAGACAGAGGGGGATTCTGAACCCTTGACAAATATTCTAGACAAGTGGCAAAAGGCGCTGCAAATATAAACCAGCTGCAAATATAAACCTATCATCCAATCATGGAAAAATCTGAATACCTTGAGAGTTTGCAATAAGCTATTATTGGAGCCAGACTATCTGTAAATATCCAAAGGGCACAACATAGAATTGATAGTGTAAAAAGATGCAAAAAATCTTAAACATCTGAAAAGTTTGCCAGTGAGAATGTGATGGTACACATCTCTTAAATACTGCTTTACACATCTTTTAAATACTGCTTTACCATGAAATCTAGAAAAGAAACGAGGTAAGAGGGTCTAAAGCGATAACAATTTGAACCATGACAAAAAGACTGAGAAAGGACAGGTCTACCACGGGCCACAAAGTCTCTTCTTTCTTTGGCACCAGAAAAATAGCTGCATAAAACCCTGTTCACAGCTGGGAGGTAGGCACTGTTGTATGACTCCATGAGATAACATCTATTCCAGAACTGGAGGAAACAGGGATATTTGGTTAACAGGGCAAGGCAGAATCCACTGGAAGGGATGGAGGGACACCCACTGCCAGTACCCTTGCTAAATGACTTTCTTAGGATCATAGGAAGTTACTAGGCTATTGGCCCTTATAAGCCTAGCCACAAATCTAGCCCATATTCCAACAAGTCAGCACCCTATGCCACTGTCCAGCAGAGACATAGGTGGAATCCCAGGGGTGTACTTTCTCTGTCTACCATCCAGTTATCTAGGTTGCACTTTAAAAAGGTTTAATGAGCACTCTGCTTTACGAGGAGAGGGAGTCTATTCCACAAAAGGGGAGTCTCTGGGACACATCTGCCCCGCCAACAAGTCCTATTGATATCACAGCTCAGGTTGAGGTCTTGCATGCGGGTTACTCGAGTGGATCTTGACTTGAGGATATGCAGCAATCCCATCAGGGTGGGGACTAAGATTACTTTGTATGCCAGACAGAGGTCAACTCTGAGGAGTCTGTAGGAGACTGAGTAGAGGGGACAGGGCTTTTAGCCTATCTGTATAAGGTAGATGTTTGAGGCCCTGGATTCTCTGGGTGAGAAATCTCTGTGGTCTCTCCAGCTGCTGCATGTGCTTTGTGACGTACATGCCGAATGGGGCATTGTATTCAATAACTGGTCCTATAAGTGAAGAATACAGGAATATTATGACCACCTTGTCCCTGGATGAACTACCCTTACTAATGAGGTGGGCCATGTAGAAAGCTTTCTGTACAACAGAGGTAATATGGTGGTCAAAAGTCAATTTGCTATCAACCTGGGTTCCCAAGTCCCTCACGACTGACTGCGTGCTTGTGCTTAGTGCCTTTTTATCAATGTGGTATTTTGTGGCGACATCATTCTCTCCAAAAGGGATGATGATGCATTTTTTGGCATTCAGCTTGAGGCCATGTTTCTGGCACCAGTCATTTGTTTGGGTGAGACCCTCTTGGAGGATGTCCACATCACTAGGGGAATTGATGACACCACCCAGTTTGCAGTCATCTGCAAACTTGGTCAGCCATAGCCTACTACATTTGGCCTGCACCTCTGAGAAGAATATCCCAAACAGTAGAGGCCCCAAGACTGATCCCTGGGGTACACCGCTTCTTACGGGTCTACTACTCGAGGTGGCTTCCCTTATTTTGACTAGGTGGGTTCTATCAGTGAGCCAGTTTGCTACCCATCTGGTAACATATGGATTGATGACTAGTTGAAAGAGTTTATCTATTACACCTGAGTGGGAAATAGTAACGAAGGCCTTGGCCAGGTCAAGGTAGGCAGTGTGCACCATCTTCCCCTTGTATATGTCCTTGGTGACCGTCTCAAAGAAGCTGACCAAATTTAACAGGCATGACTTCACTCTGACAAAACCAAACTGTGTGGGATCAAGTGTCTGGAGGTTGACTATGTCCTTGTTAATCTGCTCCATGGCCTTGCAGATCAGGCTAGTTAAACTGATAGGTCTATAATTTCCCAGATCGGTGGACGGTCCACAAATGTGCAAAGGGATGACAGTAGCTGCCCTTCACTTGGCTGGGATGAAGCCGGTACTCAGGCTTTGGTTGAATAGGGTGCCTAATGGTGCTGCAAGTTCCTGCCTGAGTTCATGCAAGATGCAGCCTGGGATGTTATCGGGTCCCATGGAGGCTGTATTTTTTGCCTCTGAGCGGACAGTGATGACTTGCTCCCTACAGATAAGGAGAGGGGGGCAGGTATTGGGGATGTCCTGTTTTATTGATGGGGGGACAGAGGAGTGAAGTTTTCACTGAACCCGTTTGCCAGCAGGTTGGCTATATCTACAGGGTTTGTGTATGTGGTGTCCTTGACTACCAGTTCTGAGCAGATCTGGGTGCTTCCCTTGAGATTGTGGACATGTGAAGAAAGCCTTATAATTGTCTTTAGTAGATATGGCCAGTTTGGACTCAAAGTTTGCTTTGGAAGATTTCACTAGTCCTCTTATTTGCTTGTTCAGGCTAAGGAGGGATTGCTTCCAATTGGATACTGCTCCTTCTTGGTCCTGGACAGCATTTTTTTCCTTTTATTATAGACTTTATTTATTGTAGATGTCCACCAGACAGGTTTACTCTTCCTTGAGAAGGATGATTTCATCCTGTCTGGTATTACTGATTCCATGCAGCTAAATAAATGCTCATATCTTTGGTATAAGTTTGGACATATGTGCCAGTTTCTGTGGAGGGGGCTCTGAAGCTTCCCACAGGAGGTTGTAATCAGCTTTGGAGAAGTATTTTTGTTTGACCCTAGCTGGGGGGTCGGGGGAGATGGTGACTTCGAAAGCAACTGCTTTGTGGTCGGATCTTACCAGGGATGATGACACTGTAGTGATGCTGCAGTGGTTACTCATACTGGTTAATACCAAGTCCAAGATATTTTCACCTCTTGAGGGGGTGTCAACCAACTGGTCCAAGGCATTTGCATTGACAAAAATCAAGGAATCTCTGGGCACTTGTGTTTTGGCATGAGTATTTCTTTCAATCTACGGTTGGATAGTTAAAGTCGCCCAGGATCAGGGTAAAGCGTTGAATCCAGATAGGTGGATTGGGCATCCTGAGTCAGAGTTGCAGGCCTGTAGGCCAATGATTTGAATAGCGGTCTTGTCAATTGTTAACTGCACCTGCAGTATTTCTTGTGCATCTTACTGTTTGACCAGTCTAGAGGTGTATATGTCTTTTATATATACTGCAACTTCACCTCCGTTTGTTTTGCTGCCCACAGCTTTGGGTCCGAATGAATGATCTGATGAGTAACCAGTAAGTAATGCATTTATTTGAAACAATTTTCTGCCACTGAGGAAGATACAGAATGAGGGAGAGGTATAAATTGCCAGGGTTGGGAGATCCTAAAAATGTAAATAGTCATTCTGACTTTTGGCCTGTCTTTGATTTTGAGAGGCTTTCCTTTATTTATGGTACCTCCTTGCCACCACTTTTTAAATTCCTATTTGTTAGCACCTTGTGACTTAACTTCTTTCTGAAAATGGGAATGGAGATGAAAGGAAATTTATTTGCCTTAAAAAAAGTAGGTTAGAAGATTTGCGAACCCCTTGAATGAACATTCCCCTTTCATCAAACTTCTTGCACACCTCAGCTGCAGAAGGGCCAAAGAGAACTTCCTTATTAAGGGAAGGATTTAAAATTTCCATTTTAATATCCTCAAGGAGATTTTAAGAATATAAACCAAGCAAATCGTATCACTATGGACCCAGAAGCAGCAGTAGCAGCTAATGACAGCATTAGTGGTGTCATAAGAATACTTTAAGGCATGTTTTATTATACGAGAATGTCCAGCTATAACAGTTATACATTTGCTGGGCAATAGGAATATCATTCTGTTGCCACTAAAGAAAGTATTTCATTTTAGATCAGGTTTCAGAAAAATAAGTCTTTTGGAGGGAAACTCGAAGCCTCCCTTTCCTCAGAATCAGTCTTCAGCTTGTGAAGAGAGCTCTGAAGCACTAAAGGGAAACAAAATGGGAAGTAAGGTTGAACGCTGAAGTAATGCCAGGCTTGAATGACAGTATTTATTTGGTGCCAATTATAAAGCAAAGGGTTAACCATATTTAAGGGCTGAATAATAAAAGTCTGCCTTTAACGTACAACAAAACACACAGATAGGAACAAGTAAAGTTAGGGGAAGGTTTTTGTATAGTAAGTTTGAAAAGTTTTAAACACACAAGGTTTTTCAACTGGGAAAATGTGTTTTATATTACATTACACATGTAAGTGTTGAATTATTAATATGTATTAGAGGAGAATTGTGATTGGTTACGTGACTTTTGCACGTATTTTAAATGAAGGGAATTGTTTGTTCAAAATGACACTGAAGAAGCCTATGTAAAGGAAGGTGAAAGCGCTTAGTCGAGTGAATGTATTAAACAGTGTTTCGCTTTTATTCGTGGCAGTGATCACTTTTTATTTTTTCTAATCTGTTCATTGTTGGTGGCCTGTTGGCTTGGCAAAGCACAAAATTCTTCCTCCAATGACTGATCTTCTAACTGAAGAAACAGTGTCAGAAAAAGACAGGAGTCTATTTTCTTATTAGGAAAGGAAACGGGCATAGTGAAAGCAGAAATCAAATCTCTAGGAAATCTTCTCTTTCCACAGGAATAGACAAAGGAGAAAAGTATAGTTGTGTAAGTAAACTTCCATTAACAGTAGATGTTCAAATGATCACAGCTGCAGCAGACCAAGATATATGGGTTATATCCTGAATATAACAACCATCCAACTTCCAAAGTTTCAGGGCATCTTCCATGACTGCAAACTGTTAACTTGAACTCAGCTGACTAAAAGGCTAGTTTGGGTGTCAGGCCCTTCAGAGCTTTCTTACCAACAGACAGAGGGAGGCAGAACTCTAAAGAATAATAATAGGAAAACAAAGTCTACACCCTGGCATAAGCAACACAAAAAGATGGAGGAAGGGTGCAACTACTGCAGCAGTGATCATTTGAACATCTACTTTTTCTTATGGCTGCTGCCATTAGGGGTTGCCACAGTGGATCATCTGTTTCCATTTCTTCCTGTCCTCTGCATCTTGCTCTGTCACACCAATTACCTGCATGTCCTCTATCACCACATCCACAAACCTTATCTTAGGCCTTTCTCTTTTCCTCTTACCTGGCAGCCCCATCCTTAGCATCCTTCTCCCAATACACCCAGCATCCCTCCTCAGCACATGTCCAAATCAATGCAATCTCGCCTCTCTGGCTTTGTCTCCAAACCATCCAACCTCAGCTGACCCCCTAATATACTCATTTCTAATCCTGTCCATCCTCGTCACACCCAATGCAAATCTTAACGTGCAATGTTCTTATTCCTGCAGTCAGCATAAAAGTTTGCATCTATTTTGAAGTGCATGTTAAAGTGCATGCAAGCAGGATTGGAGTGCATAAACTTGCAGACTGTGCAATTCCTGCATTTAAAAGTGCCATGCCTCTCTGACTGTAAAACCTTGTTAAAAGTAGAAGCATTATAGCACAAATGCCTTTTCAAAGACTTGTTATTTTTAAAAGAAAAGTGTGGAACAGTATCTATGGCATTTCTTAATTCATTAATTCATCTACAGTATCCAAAATGCCCCAGTATCTTTTAACAATGTCACATATACTACTAACATCAGAAGAGTATGTGAGGGGAAACCTAATCAATCTTGTCCTTTGTTCTGTAGCTATGGCTTCAGTGTTAGATGCAGCAGTGTAATATGGCCTACATTTGTCCCCTCTCTCCTTATACGCATCAGTAGTACAAATGTCAATATCCTTTTCCTTAGCCTCTATCTATAAAATCCATTTTCAAGGTCTCCAAGGCCTCGGCAAGCTGTTCGTCGTTATTGTGGAGTCTCATGACCCTGTACACCTGCCCCTTAACAACATTCCAGGTAACATGCCTAGGATGCATGCTATCTCTATGGAGCAGATTATTCTTTCTTGTGGGTTTCCTATAAATACCAGTTACTAGGCTAGTCAAATCAGTTTTGTTCACCTTAACATCAAGAAATCCAATTTCATCAAAAGAATATTTAAAAGTAAATCTTAAAAAATCTGTAGACTGATGTAAAAACTCTATAAACTGCATGAGACTCTCAACTGACCCCCTCCCCAACAAAAAAATATCGTCCACAAATCTTACATACCATAAGATATGTTCACCCTAACATGCACTTCAAAATGTATACAAACTTTTATGCTGATTGCAGGACTAAGAACATTGTTTATTTTAGTTACTGCACTGTTTGTCATGCTTTTTATGCAGGCTTGAGTAATAGACAACTCAAAGACAGGGTGTTGGAACATCAGAGAGACATTAGAAACAGGAAAGATGCTAATACTCTTGCTAAGCATATTATGTGCCATGGACAGGAACATAATTTTAAATTTCTTGTGCTAGAGATAATTCCTGAGAGTCTAAGATGGGGAGACCTTAGGAATCGCACAGAATCTGCAAAGCAAAAATGGATTCTGTCTCTTAATGCTGATAAGACACCAGATCTTAATGAAGTTGTCTCTCTTAAGCCTTTTTTAAAAGCTAGACCTCTCAAACACTAAGTATATGATTGTTTATATACATATATATATATATATATATATATATACACATATATATATATATATATATATACACACACACACACATATATTTTATGCTTTTTATATGTTTCATTTGCCTGTAGCCACGGTGGTACAGCGGTAGTGTTGTTGCCTCACACCAAGAGGTTCTCCTGATCGATTCTCGGCTGGAGTGCCTCTGTGTGGAGTCTGCATATCCTCCCCACAGTCGAGTGGCCTCCGAAAGACATGCATGAATGGGCGTGCCTTCGGTGAAGGTTGGGCGTCGGGCTGGCAACTCGGCACCATAAAAGGCAACTGCCAATCTTTAGCGGACCGGAGTTCCGCTGTGGTGAACCCTAACCGGGAAAAGCCGAAAAGACAAACAAACATGTTTCATTTGCCTGTTTTTTCGTTTTTTCTTTCAGATAATTGATGCTTTTATTAGTGCTTTAATTGACTAACTTATGCTATTTGAGTGCTTTTGTTACTACTTGAGAAAGTGCAGTTGTGTACACTTACCATAAATGTAGATGTTCAAGTGTATTCACTGTTGCAGTCATCACATTTGGGGTTATCTGCTTGCAGTAGCTCTCAGTCAGCCTGATTAACAAAGTCTTGGGCCCTGCATCGGTTGCTGTCCCTTCTTCCGTGACGTCAGGTCGTCGGGGGTATAAAAAGTACAGTTTTGTACCTACCATAAATGTAGATGTTCGAGTGTTCACACTGCTGCAATCATCACACTTGGGTTATCCTGCCGTCAGGCGGTCCCGCAGTCGGCCGGAGTTCCAAAGTCTTGGTCCGGCATCTGTTGTTGTCGCTTCTTCCATGATGTCAGAGCGCCAGGGGTATACAAGAGGCATCCAACGCCATTTTCTTCAGTTTTTCTTGCCCCAGATGTCAGGTGCCCCCAAGTAGGTAGGCAATACATATTGCTAATACAACATGTAAAAGGAATAAAAGGAATACCTTCAGTTACAAGCAAATACACCACAAATGTTGTACAGGATAGAAAAGGTATTCAGCTAGGTCAGAGGGGATGGAGGGAGGGTAACCTGGACTGCAGCAGTGTGAACACTCGAACATCTACATTTATGGTAGGTGCAAAACTGTACTGTGTTCATCGTGTTACACTGCTGCAGTCATCACACTTGGGTTGAATCCCAAAGCTAAGGATGGGTGGTGGAACTAAACAGGGTTTGGAGAAGCTAGTAGGCCCTGCAGAACTGCAGTGGCAAAGCCAGCTCTGGTTTTAGAGTATAGAGGTAAGTGATAGTGCTTGATGAAGGTGTGCACTGAACTCCGTTGCAGCCTCCAAAATATCCTTGGTTGGTACCCCTCTTAGGAAGGCTGTTGATGTTGCTGTAGCCCTGGTGTAATGGGGCCTAATGTTACCAGGTACAGGTTTCCCATGGTGTGTGTAGCAGAAACGGATACAATGTCCCATCCATTTTGAAATGGTCTGTTTTGAGATGGCCTTTCCTTGTGATCCTGCAGCACAGGATACAAAGAGCTGGTCAGATTTTCTGAAAGCCTTAGTTTTATCCAAGTAGTAACGTAATTGCCTGTGAATGTCCAAAGAGTGTAGGAGCCTTTCCCCTTTGTTCTGGGGGTTTGGATAAAAGGTGGGCAAATTAATGGTTTGCTTTAGGGCCACACTGGATACCACCTTTGGCATAAAGGAAGGGTTAGTTCGTAAGGCGACTCTGTCTTGATGAAAAACGATGAAAGGCTCCACTGCCATTAGGGCCTGTAGCTCTGAGACTCTTTGTGCTGAAGTTATTGCTAGCAGCAGGGCAGTTTTCCATGATAGAAACTGTAGATCAGCTGTAAATGCTGGTTCAAAGGGTGGTAGTGTAAGTTTTTCCAAAACAAAGTTGAGATCCCAAGTTGGTGTTGGTGCTCTCCGGGGTGGTCTTATGTTCTTAGCCCCTCTGAGGAACTGTCTTAGTAATGGATGTGAAAATATAGGAGGATCCGTGTTGTATTGAGCTGAAATAGTTGAGGCGTGGATCTTAATAGATGAAAAGGAAAGTCCTTTGTGCAACATCTCAGTTAAATATTGAAGAATCTGAGGAATATTTAGGACAAGGGGATTTTGGCCTTTAGCCTGGTTCCAGGCACAGAATCTTTTCCATTTGTCTGAATAGGCTTTCCTGGTGCTGGACCTCCTGGCCTCCAGAATGACATCCATCACAGCTTTAGAGAGAAGTGTTGACTGGTTGTTTAGGTAATTTACCATGTAGCCAGATTTAAAGTCTTGAGCTGGCTGTGTAGAATCTGATTGTTTTGCTGAGTGAGCAGGTGAGGAATCTGAGGTAAAATCCATGGTGGGCCTTGAGCCATGTTCCTTAGTATTGGATACCAGTGTTGGCGTGGCCAGTCTGGAGCAATGGCTATCATTTGTGGCCTCTCTAATCGGGCTTTCAGCAGCACCTTTGCCAGAAGAGGCAGTGGAGGAAAGGCATACACTGTCAATGTTTTCCAACTGAATGAGAGGGCGTCCACTTTCCAAGCTACTGTGTGGTATGTCCTTGTGCAAAATTTCCGTAGTTGGTAGTTTTGGGGGGAAGCAAACAGATCTATGTCTGGGCTCCCCCATTTTTGAGTTATCATTGCGAATACTTGTGGATCTAGTTTCTACTCGTGAGGATCTATGATGTTTCTGCTTCGATCATCTGCCAATGTGTTTTTCTTTCCTGGCAGGAATTGTGCTTGTAGTTGAACTTGGTAGGTCAGTGCTGTGTTCCACAAGGTCATTGCTTGCCTGCATAGGGGGTAGGAAATGTGTGCCCCATTGCTTGTTTATGTACCACATCACTGTGGTGTTGTCCGTCTTTATTAGGAGTTGTCCTGGATGTAGGAGGTCCTTGAAAGCTGTTAGGGCATTTTGTACATCTAGCATCTCTTTTTGATTGATATGTAGATGCCTTTGATCTGCAGACCATTTGCCCTGAATACACTGTCCTGCCATGTGTGCTCCCTAAGCATAATACGATGCATCTGTTGTTATAGTTTGCCTGGCTGTGGGTAAGGTAAAAGGCTGACCCTTGTTGAGGTGACATGCCTGAGCCCACCATAGAAACTCCTGTTGAAGGCAGGGAATGAGTGGTATTATTGTTTCTAAGCTGTGGCTGTGTTGAGTCCATATGCTTTTCAGGTACCATTGTAATTTCCTCATATGCAGTTTTGCATATGGTATTAGTAGTATGCAAGATGCCATGAATGCCAAGGCCTGCAGAATTCTTCTTGCAGGGAGTTGTGTCTTTGTTGCCATCATTTTGAAGTATCGAGTCAGTTGTCCTTGCTTGTCTGGCATGAGATAAGCCATCTCGGCAGTTGTATTTAAGCTGGCACCCAGGAATATTATGTCTTGTGAGGGCACTAGTTTTTACTTCTTTTCATTTACTGTGTACACTAGGCAACTTAATAGGTTTTTGACAAACGCCAGATGCTTTAAAAGAATGTCCTTGCTTTCTGCTTGAATAAGGCAGTCGTCCAGGTATGGATATATTTGAATTCCTCTTTGCCTGCAGTATGCAATTACTGGTGCCAGGCATTTTGTGAAGACCCTGGGTGCAGTAGATAAGCCAAAGGGCAGTGCAGAGAATTGGTAATGGGTTGAACCTGCTATAAATCGGAGGTATCTTCTGCAATTTTGTCTGATAGGAACATGCAGGTATGCCTCCTTGAGGTCCAACGTTACTAGCCAAGCCTTCTTGCCCAGCATGGGAAGAAGTTGCTGTAGTGTTAGCATCTTGAATTTGGGTACTTTCAGATATGTGTTTAGAATCGAGAGGTCCAGAATGGGTCTCCAGGCTTTGTCCTTTCGGGGAACTAGAAACAGTCGAGTAAAATCCTTGTCCTTGCTCCTGTGTAGGAACCTGTTGAATGGCTCTCATGTCCATGAGAGCTGAAATTTGTTTTTGAGCCTCTGCCCATTGATTTGGTGGCAGGTTTGGCATTCCTTTTATCCTTGGTAAAGTGTGAAAGTGGAATCTGTATCCTTGAGATACAATATTTAGGACCCATTTGTCTTTTGTGATGATGTGCCAGTTGTCTGCAAAAAGTGCTAGTTTTCCTCCCAAGGGAGCTGCCAAGAGGGATTTGCTTGGCAGTCTGAGGGGTAAGTCATTGTGTTTGTCTTCTGATAGTTTGAGACCTGTCTTCTCCTCCTTTTTGGGTTGTGGCACCCCATTGTCGAGGCTGGTAAGAGCCTTCTGACTGACCTCTGCCCCTTGGGCATCTGTATTTGCCCCTCTGTGGTCTGGCAGAAGCTGGAAAGGACCAGTTTTTGGTTGTCCAATTTCTGCTGAAACGAGGGGGTTGAACCTGTAAAAAAATCCTTGACCGTCTGCATAGATTTTGCCTTATCCTCCATTTTCTTTAAAACCTCTTCTGCTTTTACACCAAATAAAACATCCTGTTCTAAAGGTGCATCCAATAACTTTGCTTTAACATGATCAGGTAAAGTTTGTTCTTTTAACCAAGTATGCCTACGTATGACGGACCCTGTCATTGCTGGTCTACAAGAAGCTTCCAATGAATCAAATCCACATTGCAAGGTACGTTTTCCCACTTGTTCAGCTGCATGCAACAAATCTTGCATTTCTTTGTAATCAGCCAGTTCTGTATGTGTGATAATTTTTTGTTTTAATTGAGACATCAAATATTGTTGATATTTCAGCATGTGAAACTGGCAATTTAAGGCCCTCATAGCTAGAGTAGCTGAGGTATATACTTTCTTTCCCCATCTGTCTAGTGCTCTAGAATCCCTTTCAGAGGGTACAGGATTTTTAGCAATAGAGGCCTTAACCCCTTTGGGACCCTGGGAAATGGTTTCTGGGTCAACAACAGGGCTTTTATATAGGAATTTGTGTGAGTCAGGGACTCTGTAGTATCTGTCTGGTTTGGCTGGTGCAGGAGGTAGTGAATCTGGGTTAAGGCTAGATTATGAATAAACATCATCCACAATGTCTAACACGGGTGGAATAGCAAGTGGTCTGTGCTGGGGTAGTAAAAGGAACTCTCGGAGCCTTTTCTTAGAATCAGAGTAATCCTGGCCTTCCCAGTGGAAATGTTCTCTCATGGTATGTACAGTTTCCCCAAAAGAGTAGTCTTCTGGGGGAGATGCTGAACAGATAGACTCTTCAGCATCAGAGTCTTAATAAGGGGGAAAAGAATATTCCTGTTCCTCAGAAGAATCTGAGGAAATTGAAACCTGGTCAGAGGAAGCGTAGTCCTCCTCCTGTCTTGGCCTTTTATCAGGAGGGGGATGGGAACCCCTGATTAGGGTAATTAAGTCTTCAGCCATCTTAAGCATCTGTTTCTTAGGCATGGGGCCTTGTACTGGAGACTGCTGTACAGTCTTCTTTGTTTTTAAAGGGGTTTTCAGCTTTGCATAGGATTTAATAGTGAGTGTAGTCGGTCTGAAGAAACCTTCTGCAACTGAAGGCGTTTCAACTGCACCGGAATCTCCTTCAGCCATGGAGTCGGAAGGGCCTAAAGGTAAAGGTTGTGGAGGCCTAGCAATCTCCGCTTGGGAATCGGATGCCACCTGGGGTTCTAAATCAGCGGTCGTCAGGGGATGCGTAGGCACCTCACTGAAAACCGGAGAACCGGCAACTGGCCTAGCAGAGGCCTCGGAGTCTGGTTTGGGTCTCGGCTACCTGTCCTTATCTTTGCGTTTTTTATGCATTCCGGTCGTTGGTTGCTCTGACGGCATGGTATAATTAAATTTCCTACCAAAATAATGTCGGGCGAAATCAAACCGACGTTTAATAGTTCGTTTGTTAAACCTAGTACAAAACCGACAACATGTGACGTTGTGGTCTGGGCCTAGGCAAGGAATACAATAAGAATGAATATGAGGTAACTTGCTTCCCACAAGAAATACAATTGTTAACTTTTTCTGACATCGGACTGAGGCAAGAAAAGGTTCCCCAATGGGGTACTTAGCTTTATTGAAGACTTCAGTCTGAAATTCGATTTGAAAATCTCAGGAGTCAGCTGACCGGCACTTGCGAACTGCTTCTGCTTCGGGCACCGCACGGCAAGAAAGACTGGAGAAAATGGCGTTGGATGCCTCTTGTATACCCCTGGTGCAATGACGTCAGGGAAGAAGCGACAGCAACCGACGCCGGACCAAGACTTTGGAACTCTGGCCGACTGCGGGACCACCTGACGGCAGGATAACCCAAGTGTGATGACTGCAGCAGTGTAACACAATGAACATCATGCAGCTGACGCCATTACATCAGTTTTTCTTGCCCCAAATGTCAGGTGCCCCCTAATGAGAAGCAATTAAATCTATAAATATACAAGGATATACCTCCAACAAAAAAAACAAATACACCAAAAAGCTTTTGAGCATAATAAAGGAGAGTAGAGGTATAGCCAAAAGAAGTAAGGGGGCTGGAGGGAGGGTAACCAGGACTGCAACAGTGAATACACTCGAACATCAACATTTATGGTAAGTGTACACAACTGTACTATGTTTTTCGTGTTTCACTGTTGCAGTCGTCACATTTGGGTAGATTCCCAAAGCTAAGGCTGGGAGGAGGAATTTAGATAGCATTAGGACCAGCTATAAGGCCCTGCAACACTGCAGTGGCAAAGCCAGCTCTGGATTTAGAGAAAATTCGCAGATGGTAATGCTTGGTGAAAGTATGTACAGAACTCCAGGTAGCAGCTTCTAGGATGTCCCTGGTAGGGACGCCTCTGAAAAAAACTACAGAGGTAGATGCAGCCCTGGTTGAGTGGGGTCTAATCCCTTGTGGGATAGGTTTTCCATGGTGCTTGTAGCAGAAATGAATGCAATGGCCTATCCATTTGGAAATGGTTTGCTTTGAAATAACCTTCCCCTCTGCCCCTGCAGCAAATGCCACCATCAGTTGGTCAGATTTCCTTTGAGGTTTAGTCCTGTCCAAGTAGAATCTAAGCTGTCTATGCACATCTAAGGAGTGCAGTATCCATTTCCCTTTGTTCTGTGGATTAGGAAAGAAGGATGGCAAATGAGTGGACTAATTGAGGCCCACACTACATACCACCTTGGGCATGAAGGAGGGGTTGGTCCTGAGAGACACCCTGTCCGCATGAAAGATGATATAAGACTCCACTGCCATGAGGGCCTGTAATTCAGACACCCTTCTTGATGAAGTGATTGCTAAAAGGAAAGCGGTTTTCCAAGAAAGGAATTTTAAGTCTGCAGTAGCAGCTGGCTCGAAAGGAGGAAGAGTGGGTTTTTCCAATACAAAGTTAAGGTCCCTGGCTGGAGTTGGAGCCCTCCTGGGTGGTCGTAAATTTTTGGCCCCTCTGAGGAACTGCTTGAGCAGTGGATGAGAGAAGAGGGGAGGTTCTGTGCTATAATGAGCTGAAATGGCTCAGGTGTGAATTCTGATGGAGGAGAAAGACATGCCCTTGTGAAGAATCTCAGTTAAGTATTGTAAAATCTGAGGTAAATTGGGCACTGCTCTGCTCATCCCTTGAGACTGGTTCCAGGCATAGAATATTTTCCATTTTTCAGCATAAGATTTTCTAGTACTAGGCCGCCTTGCCTCTAAAATGATATCCATCACTGGTTTACTGAGGGATGGTAAAGGAGAGATTAGGTAATTAGCCAGGATGCTAGGTTCAGTGTTTGAAGCCGAGGGTGAAGGATCTGGTTCTCTTGCTGAGACAATAGGGTAGGAGTCTGGGGCAGGTGCCATGGGGCCAACAGTGACACACTGCACAAGAGGGGGTACCCAGTGTTGGCGTGGCCAGTCTGGTGCAATCAAAATCGTCCTTGGCTTGTCTTGTTTGATCTTTAGTAATACTTTGGACAGCAGAGGAGGAAAGGCATAAACGGATAGGTTTTTCCAGCTGAAGGACAGAGCATCCACTTTCCAAGCTTGTTTGTGGGAAGTCCTTGTGCAAAATTTGTCCAACTGATAGTTCTGGGGGGAGACAAACAGGTCTATATCTGGGCTCCCCCATTTGCTTGTCAACATGTTGAAAATCCTTGGTTCCAGTTTCAGCTCGTGTGGGTCCATGAGGTTTCTGCTTAGTTCATCTGCCAGTGTATTTCATTTTCTGGCAGGACTTGAGCTTGTAGATGCACTTGATAGATGAGGGCTGTGTTCCACAATGCCATGGCTAGTCTGCTGAGGGGGGTAAGAATGTGTACCTCCCTGTTTGTTTATGTACCACATAACAGTGGTCTTGTCCGTCTTTACCATTAATTTTCCTAGAAGAATGTGGTCCTTGAAGGCTGTCAGAGCATTCTGTACAGCTAACGTTTATTTATGATTGATATGCAAGTGCATTTGATTTGGGTTACATTTGCCTTGAATGCACTTCCCTGCCAGGTGAGCCCCCCATGCATAGTCTGATGTGTCTGTTAGGGTTTTGGGTGGCAGGGGGCAGTGTGAATGGTAGTCCCTTGTTTTGGTGGCAGGCCTCTGCCCACCAAAGAAACTCTAGGCGTAGGCAAGGTATGATAGGAATCACTGCTTCTAGATCCTGAGAATGTTGACACCATAGACTTTTTAGATACCATTGTAGTTTCCCCATATGCAGTCTTGCATATGGAATTAGAAGAATGCAGGATGCCATGAACCCCAAGGCTTGTATTATTTGCCTTGCAGATAGCATGGTTTTTGTGGCCACTTGTCTGAAGTAGGTTGTCAAATTAATTTGTTTTTCTGGCGTGAGGAAAGCCATCTGGGAAGTTGTATTCAAGCTTGCTCCCAGGAATATAATTTGTTGGCAGGGTATCAGGTGCAATTTCTTTTCATTTATGGTGTACCCCAGACAAGTCAGCACCCTTTGTACAAAGGCCAGATGATTCACAAGTATGTCCTAGCTTTCTGCCCGAATTAAACAATCGTCCAGGTATGGGTATATCTGAATATTTCTTTGCCTGCAAAATGCAATGTCTGGAGCTAGGCAAATTGTGACTACTGTGCGCACAGTAGATAAGCCAAAGGGCAGAGCAGAGAACTGATAGTGCGTGTAGCTTGCTTTGAAGCATAGGTATCTTCTGCAAGATTCCTTGATTGGAATGTGGAGGTATGCTTCCTTTAAATCTAGTGTTGCCAACCAGGCGTCTTTGCCTAGCATAGGGAGCAACTGGTGAAGGTCAGCATCTTGAATTTTGGAATCAACAAAAACTTGTTTAAAGCAGACAGGTCCGGGATAGGACGCCATGAACTGTCTTTTCTGGGTACCAGGAAAAGTCTCGAGTAGAAACCTTGCCCCTTTTCCTCTTCTGGCACCAACTGAATAGCCCCCATGCTTGAGAGAGAAAGTACTTGCTGTTGGGCCTCTGCCCACTGATTTGGAGGTAAATCTGGCCATCCGCTTGTTGTTGCTAACGTGTGGAAGTGAAATCTGTATCCCTGGGACACTATATTTAAAACCCATTTGTCCTGGGTAATGAGTTCCTAAGTTCTTTGCATGAACAGCAATCTTTCCCACCAAAGGGTTAGTTAGTTGAGAAGTGCTTGGAAGTTTTAAAAAGAAGCAATTGAGATGGTTTACCATAGGGGGGTGTTTCATTACTCCCAGACTTGGAAGAGGGAGCCCCCCCCTCACTGCTTAGTCCTGTGAGTACCCTGGGACTGAAGCCTGGGAGCTCTGCTGGATCTGGGTTTGGACTGAGAAGGTCTGGAAGAGGCAGGAAAGGACCAATTCTTGGAAGGCCAATGCCTACTAAACATTGGAGGTTTTACTTGTAATCTTTAACAGTTTGCATAGGTTTTGCTTTTTCCTCCATCTTTTTAAGAACTTCTTCTGCCTTGTTGCCAAACAGGCGGTCTTGGTTTAAGGGAGCATCCAGTAATTTAGCTTTAACCTGATCGGGCAAAGATTGCTCCTTAAGCCAAGCATGCCTTCAAAGTACAGACCCAGTGACAGCAGCCCTGCAATATGCTTCTAATGAATCAAAACCACATTGCATAGTATGTTTTCCAACTTGTTCAGCAGAATGCATCACATCCTGTAATTCTTTATTCTCAGCACAGTCAGGAATCAACATCATTTTCTGTTTAAGCAATCCAGTAATATGCTGCTTATACTTTAACATATGAAACTGGCAGTTTAAGGCCCTAATGGTCAAAGTTGCAAGTGTATACCTTCTTACCCCATCTGTCCAGGTCCCTGGAATCTCTAGCAGAGGGGGTAGGGTTTTTGGCAGTAGTAGCCTTAATGCCTTTGGGCCCCTGTGAAATGGTCTCAGGATCCGCAGTAGGATTCTTAAAGAGGAACTTGTGAGAGTCAGGAACTCTGTAATACTGGTCAGGTTTTCTGGGAGCTGGAGGTGAAGTGTCAGGGGCCAGGCTAGATTCCGAGAAGGCATCATCTACAATGTCCAGTATACAAGGGATAGCTAAAGGTCTGTGTTGAGGTAGGATTAAGAATTCCCTAAGCCTCTTTTTGGAGTCAGAGTAATCCTGGCTCTTCCAGCAGAAATGCTCCCTAAGAGTATGCAAAGTTTCACCAAAAAATAAATCCTCTGGAGGGGAAGCACAGGGAATGGAGTCCTCTGCATCAGAATCCTCATAGGTAGATAAGAGCAACTCCTGGTCATCAGAGAAAACAGAAATTCCAGAATCCTGATCAGAAGAATCAGAAGGAAAATCAGTTCTAGGTCTCTTAGAGGAGAAGGGTGGCTTCCCCTGATTAGAGTAATAAGGTCTTCAGCCATTCTTATTTGTTTTTTAGGCATAGGAGCCTGATCATGTGGTCTGGACGTTGGTTTTCTAGGCATGGATCGAGTTTTAGGCCTTGAAGAAGAAGAAGATGGCGTCTGTTTAATATGCAAGTCAGTAGGCCTGAATACACACTCAGAAGCCGGTGCCTGCACGGCGGCTCCGGACCCATCCAAGGTAGAGACAGCCGCAGGTTCTACAGTCGAAGAAGCATCTCGTGGCATACTGGACTCCGTATGGGTCTCAGTAGAGGCCTGCGAATCTGAAGTACCGGGTATCAGGGAGTGCGAAAGCACCTCACTCAGTACCGGCGAACTGGCAACTAGCTTAGGAGAAGCGTCATGGGCAGCTTTGGACCTATGCGGTCTGTCTCTGTCTATCTTTGCGTTATTTTGGAATGTCAGTAGTCGGGTAGCTTACCAAAGCCATTTCTGGATAATTTAACCGAGTACCAAAATATTTAGAAGCAAAAATGAACAGACGACAAATAGTTTGAGGTTTGAATAAGGCACAAAACCGACAACGAGGTACGTCGAGGATTGGGCCTAAGCAAGAAATGCAATACGAATGAAAATCTTCATGAGGTATTTGCTTTCCACAAGAAATACAATTGTTAACTTTTACTGACATCAGTTTAGAGCAAGAAAAAGGTTCCCCAAAGGGGTACTTAGCTTAGTTGAAGACTTCGGATCTGAAACTCGAAAACAAAAATTTAATTCTGCTTCAGGCACCGAATGGCAAGAAAGACTAGGGTAATGGTGTCGGCTGCATGCTTTATACCCCTGACTACCTGATATCATGGAAGATGAGACAGCAACCGACACAGAACCCAAGACTTTGATAATCAGGCCGACTGAGGGCTACCTGCATGCAGATAACCCAAATGTAATGACTGCAACAGTGAAACATGAAGAACATCCTGTGGCTGCTGCTCCTGCATGATGCATCTAAGGGTGTCACAGCCACACTTTAAGGAGTGTCTGGAGATTGTAAAGCTTCTCTTGCTGTCTCCTGAAACTCCTTTGATATGGTTCTAGCTGCAACAAAGTCCACATTAGCTGGAATTTTACTCTGGACAGATTCAAGGTACTTCAGTATATGGAATTCACAATTCCATGTCGTCATTGCAAGGATGGCAGAGGTATAAGCATTTTTTCCCATATCTGTCCATTTACTTGCCCTATCATTAGGTAGGGGAAGTTGGTCCCTTAGGTACACCTTTTGTGGATTCAGTACAGACTGCAGAGAGCTCAACCTTGAGATTTTCATAAAGGTGCTTGTGAAATTCAAGGACTCTGTAAAACCTACCTGTTTTTTAGGAGCAAGCGGTAAGGAATCAGGATGTACAGCAATATTTTCAAAGACAATGAACACAGCTACATGTACAGCAGGGATAGAAAGCTGTCTGGGAGAATGCAAGTTCCCTGTAATGGGTCTGAGTTTATAAGAACGGTTTGTTTTCCCAAATGAAAGCCTCCATCATACTATGAAAAGTATACACAAAAGAAAGGTGCTCGGGGAGGCAGAAGAGAAGGTGTCATCAGAGTCTGAATCTGTAAGTTTGTGGTGGCAGAAACTGGTGTTTGCTATGAGCTGGCAGTAGCAGTTGGTTGCAATGCCATTAACCAAAGACAAAAATCTCCATATGGGCGGCTAAACCTCGGCCCTATGTTTGAGAGTTTTTGCACGGAAATTTGCAGAGTCAGAAAGAACAATTAGAGATGTGCTGAAGTCCCAAGCAGAACAGACAAACTAGTAAAAATATTTATGCAGGATTTACTTCCCACACTTCAAGTAATTGTTGACCTTTTTAAACATTAAATTAATAGAGGAAAGAACAACAAGATGCTTACTTGACTAGAAGGAGGCACTCTGGAGAAAAAAAAATGAATGACAGACTGCGGGTGTTTTGTACACAAATGAAGTGCACTGAACTGAGCAGCTAGAAAGAACTGAAGACTTTGCTTATGGATGCCCTTCTTATACCAGGATGAACAGATGGCCTTTGGACGTCAGCTGGCTACTGATAATAAAAAGACTCTGGAAACTAGACTGGTTGTGGGCTTCTGCATTACAGAAACACCCAAGAATCAGTACTACAATACTGACTATGAAGAGCATCCTTGTGATCTTTGCGATAAAGTTTTTTTAGCATCCATTATTGGGGCCTGTAGGAGAACTGATTTTTGCTCTCTCTCTCGGTCTTCTTTTGATTTTGCTATCAGGTGCAATCCCGTTTCTTGTGTCATCTCCCAGAGCTGCATCACTAAGCAGTAGAGTGGGTACCTCCCTGTTTGTTTACATGCCACGTATCTGTGCTGCTGTATGCCTTTATCGAAAGGATCTTGGTTTCCATAGTTGTTGGAATGCAACCATGCCCCTGTATATTGCCAATATTTCCTTCTAATTGACGTGACTTTGGAGCAATGCTGTCTCCCACCAGCCTTGTACCTGAAGACGAACTGACTGTGCACCCCAGGCTAGGTCGGAGCATCTGAGGTCATAATATGCTTCCTACATGACCATGGAAGGGGTCTTGCGGTCTGTAGATAGGCTTCTAACTACAATGACAGCTCTCTACTCAGGTATGAGAAAGGTTTTATAAAGCTTTGAGGGTGTCTCTGTACTAGCATGCTGCCTGGAGCCCGCATGTGGGAGAAGATCTTCAAGGCCTGAATTAGAGCCTGCATGACTGTAGTGTTGTCTATGAAAATTCTGAGGGGACCTGGAGCCCACATGTGTGAAAAGATCTTTAAGGTCTGAATTAGACCCTGCATCTCCTTCAAGTTGATGTGCTCCGTCTTCTGACTTGGTGGCCATTGCCCCTGACCTCTCAGGGAGTCCATCCATGCCCCTCATACAATGTGCATCTATGTAGAGTTCCTGTTGGGGTATTTGTATTTTGAATGGCAGGTCAAGTTTGAGGTTTACCTGTGATATCCACCACTGAATTTCTTTCTTCAGGCACGGAAGGAACGAGATTTGGGTGTCCAGTTGATGAGACTCTTGGGACCAGATGGACTTCAGTACCAGTGATTCTTTCTCATATGGAATTTGAGAAAGGTGAACATGAGTATGGTTGCAACCATGAATCCCGGTGTTCTGGGAACTTCTCCTGCAGTGGCAAGTCTAAAAGGGTGCAAGAGACGGAAAGTAGTCAAAGAGACTCGTTCCTAGCTGAGATGCAGAAAGGCATAAATAGTCTGGTTGTCCAGTCCTGCAACCCAGAAATAAAAAAAAACAGGTCTTGGGAGGGATTCAGTGTGGGCTTCTTGAAGCTGACTGTAACCAGACTCTGCAAAAAGGAACAGTGAAACGGAGATGAAGTAAAAGGGTCTGCCGAGAGGGTGCCTGTACTAACAGGTCATCTAGATTTGGGAATATCTGAATTCCTTGATTTCTGAAGAAAGCTAAGACTGATGCCAGACACTTTGTGAATACCCTGGGGGCTGTAGAAAGTCCAAAGGACAAAGCAGACAACTAAAAGTGAGAAGAACAAGCTGAAAATCTCAGAAATTACCTCAGAGAAGGGTGAATGGGAATGTGCAGATAGGCATCCTTCAGATCTAAAGAGACCCGAAAAACCTGCAGAAGGATGAAGGGCAGGAGACTCTGGAGTGACAACACCTTCAACAAGGGGACATTGAGGATGGTTTTGAGGAAGGACATACCTAGTATAGGTTTCCATTCTCTTTCTTGGTATAATAGTCTGGGGGGGGGAGTTATGTACTCACCATAACATTCCATGTTTGTAGTCCATCTTGGCCTGCATTCTTACACATGGGTTCGGGGCCTTTTTACAAGCTCAAAGTCTTCTAGTTGGCTCATGGCTAGGTAGGTAATCCCATGGCGCACCAGTACAATCCCCAGATCTTGTTTGCTGCTAACTAAGAGAAATAATAACAAGCCATACAGAAAGAACCTGATAATAAAAGGTTTCCAGTGAATAATAATATTTTTCTGTCTCCAGATACTTCCAGGATGGGGGTAGGAGGGTGGGTTCGTAAGAATGAAGGGTGAGATGGACTACAAACATGGAACGTTATGGTGAGTACATTACTTCTTTATGTTCTGTAGTCCTATCTCGCATTCATTCTTACACATGGGACAGCGTCCCTAGCACCTTATTCTTGGGTGGCTCAAGGAAAAATACACCTGAGTAACGTGGAACCAAAGGATGCTCCACCCCTGGAGGTCAAATCCAATTTGTAATGAGTAATAAATGTATGAGGGGTAGCCCAAGTTGCTGCTGCACAGATATTGTCAAATGGGACCCTGGCTTGAAAGGCTGCAGAGGTAGACTGAGATCTCATACAATGAGCCTTAATTTTGAAAGGTAAAGGCTTACCATCAGAAGTGTAAATGTAAGCTATACAGCTAGAGATCCAATTTGAGAGGGTCACTTTGGAAACTGGTAGACCTAATCTGGAGTCGAAGAAGGAAATAAATGGTCTGACTTCCTGAATTCCTTAGTCCGGTGCAAATAAAAACGTAATTGTCTATGAACACCCAACTGATGAAACCTGTATTCTGCTGCATTAGAATAATTAGGGAAGAACACCGGGAGTTCTATGGATTGGTTCAAAGTGCTATGGGAACAGACTTTGGGGACAAAGGATGGATTAGTATGAAGTGATACTCTGTCAAATATCAGATAAGGGGATTTGACAGACTGTGCTTGTAACTCTGTCACTCGTCTAGCAAATGTGATTGCCACCAGAAACAGTGTTTTCCAAGTCAAAAATTTCAAAGGTAACGAATGAGAAGGCTCAAAGGGTGGAGACGTTAATTTGGATAGCACAAAATTCAAGTCCCATGAGGCAACCGGTTCCTGAAAGGGGGGTCTTAAAGTGGCACCTTTAAGGAAAGTCTTGCACAACCTATGTGACATCAGATTAGAATCTTGTAGACCTAGATGAAAATTAGAGATCGCTGCCAATTGACTCCGGATTGCGTTAGCCGCAGATCCCTGGTGGAAACGTTCAGTCAAAAATTCCAAAGCCACCGGAATAGAAGCGGTATAAGGGTCAACATTCTTTTCCTCAGCCCAGATAGAGAACCCTCTCCATTTACTGGAATATAATTTCCTAGTGGAGGGTTTATGAGAAGACGTAAGGATATGAGTCACGAATGGTGAGAAGTCTTGAAGCCTAACTAGGGATGGAACTGGAGCAGCCAAGCTGTCAAATTGAGGGTGTGTAGGGTGGGGTGAAGCGAGCCTGACATGTGCGTCAAGAGATCTGGCACTGGGTCCAGAATCCATGGATCATCTAGAAGTTGGGGCCCGAGAAAGGGGAAGCAAACCTGTCGAGGCCAGTAAGGGGTAATGAGGATCAGTTGGCTTCCCAGCTGTTTTGCTTTCTGAATCACCTTGGACATGAGAGGAAAGGGATGGAAAGCATAAAGGAGACCCAGAGGCCAATCGTGAACAAGTGCATCTCTCGGTGACTCCCCCGGAGGGGGGATGAGGGAGAAATAGCTGCTGCATTTGGCACTGATTGGGCTGGCAAAGAGATCACAGCAAGGTTGTCCCCATTTGCGGAAAATCTGCTCTGCTATTTCCTGCTTCAGAGGCCACTGGTAAGGCATCAAAATTGCCTGGCTGAGTTTGTCGGCTATCACGTTGGTTGTCCCAGGGATGTGCGTCACCACCAGAAAGCAGGAAGATATCGCCCATTTCCAAACTCGAATGGCCTCCCGACAGAGCGGGTATGATCTGTCTCTGCCTTGTTGATATACCATATTACCGACATGTTGACTGATTGTATTGCAATCGTCCCAAGAGGAAGAAGGTCGTGAAGTGCTTGCAATGCCAGGAGCACCGCCCTCATCTCAAGAACATTGGTATGCAGGTGAGGCTCGTGATCTTGCCATGTGTCTTGGACAGTCCTGCCTAGATAATGCCCCCCCCAACAACCCTATCTGTGAGGCATCCATGGTCACAGAGGCAACAGGTTGGCGAGGAACAAATGGAGTGCCCGTGGTTAACTGATTGGGTTAAATCCACCAAATGAGGTCCTTCGTGCAAGAAACTGTTAACAGAATGTGATGAGTTATGGGCAGTTGTTGGAAGGATCACTGGGAAGACAGGAGCCACTGAAGAATTTGCATGTGTAGTCTGGCTAGCGGCACTAGTAGTATGGTAGAAGCCATGGTCCCTAGAAGCTTCAGAACAGTCTTGGCCTGGACTTTTCAAAGGGGGAGAAGACCGTGAATTTGAAGAACCAGATTCTGTGCCCATTTTACTGGAAGACGAGTCAGCATGACTACTGTGTCTATTTCTGCACCTATAAAAATCACAAATTGAGAGGGCAATAAGGCAGATTTTTCCCAATTGACAGTAATCCCCAACTGGGCAGAAAGTTGAACAGTAGCGTCCCTGGTCTGAAGAAGTAGATGCCTGGTGAGGGCGGTCAGGAGCCAGTCGTCCATATACAGAAACACCTGGAATCCTTGACGTCTCTGGTGAGCTGTCACTACTGCCATACAATTGGTGGAACACCCTGGGGCTGTGGTAAGATGAAAGGGCAGAGCACGAAACTGGCAGTGACTGGGTCCCAGCCGGAAGAGTAGATGACTCCTCGATGCCCTGTCCATTTTTATGTGGTAGTAAGCGTCTTGGAGGTCTATTGAGCACATCCAAGTCTTTTTCCCCTAGTAACAGGAGAATAGACTGCAGTGTCACCATCCGGAACTTGTCCTTCTTTATGGATTCGTTTAATTTGCTGTGGTCCAAGATGGGCCTCCAGTCCCCTATACATTTTGGCACTAAAAAGAATCTGGAGTAAGTGCCGAATCCTATTTGGTCTGCGGGGACAGTTTGGAGGACTCTTTTTGCCAGCAACTTGTTGACCTCCACAGCTGCTTGATCCCTGTGATTGGGTGGAACATCTCGGATCCTCTTGGGAACATGAGGTGGCAGAGAAAAAGGGTATGGAATAACCTCTGGTAATAATTCTTTGTACCTATCTGTCTTGAGTGATACTTAGCCAGGCTTCCAGATACAAAGAAATGTGACCCCTGATCGGCTCCAGAGAAGCACAGTTGGACCCCACATCAGGAGCGCTGGTAGGGCCGGCCCCGAAACGAATCACAGCCTCCCTGGTTTTGCCGTCTGCCCCTGCCTCTAGGGCGACGTCTACCATTTCCTCCTCCTCCTCTGCCTCTGAAGGAGTCGTCACCCTGTGCATCCTGGAAAAACCTCTGGGACTTCTTGAATCACATTTTACCACCTCTCTGACCTTAGGGTATGGTCTAGAGGGGACGGTAAAATGTACTCCCATGGCAGAAAGTGTTTTCCCTTCTTGCTCGCACTGGGTGAGTGTGTCCTTTACCTTGGGTCCAAACAATGAAGAACCATCGAAGGGGGCATTGGTAAATGTAGGCTTGAATGGTTCCGCAAAATTACACAAGCGCAACCAGGAATGACGCCTTAGGGGAAATTCCTGAACCTGCTGCTCTGCTTGCTCCATTGGCTGCATACAAGATGAGCCTCATGGACGAGTTGACAAGAGTTCAAGGTGGACAACTGGGCAGACACCTTCTCAGGGACTGCCTCAGTGGATGTACCTTGTAGAGTCTCTCCTAACACCTTAAGGAGACCTCTCTGAAGCCTCGTGAAGTGTGTATGGTAGTTCAGGGATCTAAGAGTAAATACCACTAACGAAAAGATACGCTTCCCGTATCTGTCCTTTGTTCGAGATTCTTTATTTGATGAATGGACAGAAGTAGTAGTCTCCACTAGCTCCTTCTTAGTGGCAGCTGCCACCACCATGGCATCTACAGGAACACCCTTTGACAAAAATTCCTTCTCCTTGGGAGCTGATAGAAATTTATTTTGTCTCCTGGGGACTGGCTCCATGGCATCAGGAGTATCCCACACTTTCTAACAAGTTCTAAGAGTACGTCGAAAAGTGGAGACACCCAAGAGCCTGAAGGTTGAGACCTGAAAGCCTTCAGGTACACAGACTCCTAATCAGATGGGGTGACAGTGGGCCAAGCTGCACCTCTGCATAAGGATCTCCAGGATGTCTACAAAGGAGACATCATCACAGGACGATTGTGGGGAGCCTTCTGACTCCTCGACGTCGGTGTCCAAGTTTAAGAGACACGTCCAGGGAGTCTACATGCTTCCTCTTGCATGTTCTCATCCGTGGGGGCTCCTCGGAAGGCTATTCTAGGGAGATCTCAGAAGAATGGGGGCCACCAGCTGGTGGCTCCTGAGGCTGCAGGTCTCTGCAGTCCAGAGAGGGAGTAGGTACTGAGACAGAAGTAGCTGCCCTAGGAGGAAGAGTGACAGTACCCCTGGTAGGAGCCAATGATCGGGACAGCACACTCATCCATCTTGAATGCTGACCTTCCCGGCTCCGAAGAGACAGAGAATGCCATCGGTTCCAGATAGATGCAGGGTCTGAGCTCACCCTAGCTGACGCGCAAAGAGGCAGGCTCTGAACTGAAGAGGTTGGGATCCAGGCATCCCTGTCGGGCCCAACCAGGGAGCTTCAGCTCCTAGACACCACAGATGGCACAGAGTGTGTCGAAGCAGAGCTCGGCTCAGAAACAACCTCAGGAAGAGCTGGAACAGAGAGTTCCACCAGCGGTACCAAACACTCTGGCTCTGAAAGACCAGCACGGCTCGGAGGAGGAATCACAGAAGGGGTAACGAACTCAAGTGACCCCGGAACCGAATGGGTAAGAGCCAACATTTTAGGTAAGGCAGATGACTTCAGGAGTTTCAGCACTACTCTCTCCACATCTTCTTCCGATAAACTCCTGGAACACCTGGAGGACAGTGTGGGAGAATGGGATCTTTGTAATATGGGTGACCTTAGTGTAGGGGAGACCGGTAAAGGATCTGTAGACCAGCTCCGATGTCTACTATCAGTGGTCGGCTCCAAACTACCTGGTGGCGACACTGTAGCAACAGTAGTAGCAGCAGAACCCTCGATCGGCTCCCAACTCAGTGCAGCCGACGAAGCAGCAGGTTTGTCAGATTTGGAAAGTTTGGGAGCTGGGGAGGGCCTCTAGAAGATTTAGATTTTTCCTTTTTAGATCCACGAGACTTAACAAATGAGGAAGAGCTAGCTAGATCTTCCTCAAAAGGGGGCTTAAGGAGACCTTTTAGTATGAGTTTTTCTTCTGCTGCAATAACCTGGCACTAAATGAGTGACAAAATAGGCATGTTTCCTGTAAGTGGATGGCCCCAAGACAGTACACGCAGTTACTGTGGCCATCCATTATGGACATCTTCTGTGAGCATTTGACACACTTTTTAAAGCCAGATGGCTTATGATCTTTAACATCCTTAGACATCTCACAGAAGATTGCAATTGGACACAACCAAGGGAAAGTGGGAGGACTACATCCTCTAACTTAAATGGGCCTAGCCCTGGTAGAGAGAAAATCTAGGTCTTCTAACTAAAACCGACCTAGAAAGGAAAGACTCGCACACACACCAGAGAAAAAATACAATCTCTAGCAATGCAAAACAAGAGAACAAAGGTGAAAAGAAAACCCTGTTCTAACTGCAAAACCAATAAGCAGAGCCCCACAAGCAAGGTATTTATTTTAATCTATTTATTTTTAATGTAAATATACAGAAAAACTTATCTAATATGCACACACAGTTTAAACTATGCATAAAAGGCACCTACAAACAGTAATTTCAATAATATGAAACTCGGGGTGTGTATGTATGTATATATACATATATATATATATATACATATACATATATATATATATATATATATACATATATATATATATATATATATATATATATATATAGTTATTTATTTATTTATTTTATTTTATTTTACATTTGTTAACCGGGCTAGTCTGGCTGGATACATGTCCATTTTCAGCAGAGGCCCGAGGAGAAAAGCTCCACTATCGGACTATAACACTACAGTTAAAAAAGTCACTAATAAACTAACAATAAAATAATGACAAAAGGCAAAGTACAATCGCATATACAGTGTTCCTGGGCTAGTCTGACTAGATGACATGTCAAATTTCAGCCAAGGGCTGAGGAGAAAAGCTCCAGTATCATAAAATAAAATTTACAGTAAAAAATCACTAGTCAAAACAACAAATCAAGCATTGGCAAAAAGCAAGATACAGTTAATATACAGTGTTAACTATGCAAGCAGGTAGTGTAACAGTTATTATGTAGTTAGAGAGAAAGAAAAAGCAGAAATGAAGTAAGCAGAAAGTGGAAAAAGTACAGTTTCTGCTTATGCAATATTATGGGCATAGTAAAGTTGAGGAGTAGCCAGTAGGAGAAGAGAGGGGGAACAAAGGTAGTGATGAATGCAAAAGGTAGAAGGATATAGGAAGTCAGATAAAAGAAGCAAGAGAAAGAAAGCAGATGGTCAGAGGGGAAGTCAAACAGAATTTTGAACAAAAGTGAAGGTACAAAGAGGGACTGGGAAGTCAGTCAGAATTTTTTTTTTAAATTTAAAAAAAAACACCCCAGAAAAGAAAAAAAAAAAAAAATTTCTCTGAATGAAAACAAAAAAAAAAAAAAAAAAAAATTTTT